>NW_022725334.1:357621-439215 GCF_011630105.1 Anneissia japonica
GACTTACATGAGGGATCAACCGTTCTAAGATGTCATCTCACTTTGAAATGAAAGTAGAAAACACATGAAGTTATAGTCAAGTTAAATTAGTATATTTTTTATTGATTTGTGCAGGCCACGGAATTACAACTTTTCTAAGATTGGCCTATCGATCGACATATTTTGAATCGCAAATCAATACGTCACAAAAAGGGCCTTTTTATCACCTAGGCCTAAATGTAACTATTGTCATAAAACATTTAGTTATCGAGCACTAAAGGAAAGCAAATAATTATATAAAGGTGTGTTTTCACCTATGGATGATAGTAAATGTCATATTTAAAGAGAAGGGGGGGGGGGGGTGGACAGAGCTCAGTTTTTCATTCTCAATAATTCACAATTGTAACAAAGCGTAGACAGACGACAGTAGCTGGCACGGTTACCGGTTACCTCAGACATGAGCTTTTGTCATACATACTACAGGATTTATTAAGAATTTCTAATGTACGTTATATTTTGGACCGGTAAACAGATTGACTGATTTCATGCCAAGTTCTCCCGTTTTAAAAGTAGTTTGTGAAAGATCATGGGAGCAGTTCATGACCGTTTCGTAAACTCTATATTACATTACGACAAAGAGGGCTATTCATTGTGCCTATTCTATACCATTAGTTAACATATAATTAAAGAATTTATTATGATTTGAAACAGGCGAACTGGATGGATTAGGCCTAACAGTAAAGAGTGGGCAATTTGTCCCAACAATTACGAATACTTACCAATGCCATCCTTGACTTATAATATTGTCAACATCCATTTATTAAGACGAGTTGGAAAACCTTGGCAGTGTGGTCTATCCATAAATTATGTGTTATATTACCGGAAGCTAATATAATATTTTTCAATTTATCGTTCTATAAACTCCCTACACACTTAATACTGTAGTCATATGTGTTTGCATTTTTGCCTTGAAAGTACGGTAATTAAATTGAATTTATATAGAACACTTCTAAAATGACGCCCACCTCATTTATGTCACCAATCACCAACTGACGCGTTTGCAAAGACTGAGTTCAGTAGAGATTTAAATCTGCATTGCCTCTTTAATATATCAATCTATATTTTACAATTAGTTAATGCCACATAGACATCAGATGCTACCGCCTTAGTATCAACAGATATTATTATTATTATTATTATTATTATTATTATTATTATTATTATTATTATTATTATTATTATTAGATGATATTGAAATGTTTCGCTGTCAGCATAAAATGTCACCGTAGGGGGGAAAAATCGTTCATTAAACCGCCAACATTATTTTGCAAAAATAAACAGGTTCATAGGCCATCAAAATAAACCATCCTAAAAATCAAACCGTGAAGGAATGTGTAATTAATCGTGATACCTAATACCGATTTAAAAAATACCAGTAGGCCTAATTTTAATTATAAAGCTAGAAATGTATAGATGAGGGCATATCATGTCCCTCTGTAAATATAGTGCGTTGAAAACTAGTGCTTTTATGCGCACATACAAAGATAGTGGAATTCAGTTGCCTTCAATCGACTTCGAATTTTAACAAAGCCGACTGGACCAGTTGGGTTAGCACCTACGCATAATATAATATGCAAACAACAGGCCTACTAACAAAAGAAATTGTTTATGCCAACTTTTACTTCTTGTGATAAGATCGAGTGTTGCCGATGCGACATGAGAGAATCTAAACTGTTTGTACTGAAAAAAATGTGCCGATATTTCAGATTCAAACTGCACTGTTTCACTTTGATTTTCACAGTAACTGGATGAGTCGATATATACGCCAGATACATACATATCTAGCCTCAGTAGGATGTAAATCATACAAATTATTTATCAGTGAATGTCGATCGTTCACTTAAAAACATTCTGGTGACATAGGCAGTCGCATGTTGGCGTACGTTTTAAGATTTTAACAGTCAAGAAACAAATTTGATTTCATGTTATTGACGGGGAACTTTCAGAATGGACTAAGGCACTTTCTGGAGTCCCTCATAGCTCAGTAGCTGGACCGTTAATGCTTAACATTTACATGAATGATCTCCATCCATCTCCACCTAAAAACCGACCCTCACCAATATGCCGAAGATACTTTCAGTTTTCGACCTATCAGTTGACGACTCTACTTGCCTACAACATGATTTAAACTCAATAACGAAGTTGGTCACAAATGCAAACATGTTGACTTTGAATCCTGATAAATGTCAAGTGTCATCGCTTGCAAGAAAAAGGAATCCTACCCGTCTACAAAATAGTGGATAAGGAACTGGAATGTGTTCCACACCTGAAACTTCTAGGTGTTCACATCTCTTTAGATCTTATATGTGGTTTTCATGTTGCTAAAACTACAGCCAGATATAACAAGACCATTATTATATAACAAGCTTTATTAGATCCACTTCTGGCCATATTTGCCCAACTATAATTATATTACAGCTATACTACGCCCTTCTTTAATTGTATTGTTGCACTGTATATCTTGAAGTAAAGCATAAATTCACACGGAACATATCCAAAGGGCAACACGAATGATTCTGCATTGACGTCGACTTGAACAGCTATATGAACAGACACTTCAGGTTAAAACTGATGGACTTAAACTCGCTCAGAGATTTAGCATCCTGTTCGTATGTAAAAAATTAAACATGAACAATGAATACATGCATGAATTGATTAATATCAATCACCGCCATTAGGAAATATTAACATTGAAAAGACTCAACGCTCGGACTGATAGCGCATTTTGCTTACCTGTCCGATTTTGTAGACGCTGGGATGCATTCATTACCCACTGATTTAAGAAATGCTTTTATCCTAATAAAATGGAGTACTTTTAAAAGTAAAATGAGATAACACTATTTACCAGTTGATTAAAATGTGAAACCAATGGACCTTTCCTTTAAGCCCCGCCCCTTGGAAATTGTTGCTAAGGTCCCACAAGACGACATGTGTTAAAACATACGCAAACACGTGCGTTTGTGGGACAACACGTGTGTTTGTGAGATGCGCGCGTATTCCTAGCACTGTTCTGATTAGTCAGTTGTTAAGTTTGATTGACACTCCAGAAAGGTCTATTGAATTGGTAAAGTAGATTGAGTACAAAATGAAAAAAGAAATACTTTTATTTATCTTCTTGCTTCGTAAATTTACAACTTGTTATTAATGTATAAACTATAGATATTTATTTATAACTGCATTGGGTATATTTAATTTAATATTTTAGTTATTAGCATAGGCCACCTAAATTATAAAATGTAAAATTAAATATTTCATTTAGCTTTATATTTGTTCTATTGTATAAATATTTATTTCCTAATATAATTATGTATTACTAATTTAATATTTAAGTTATTATTAGTGTCAACGTGTATAAATTATAGGCCTAATATACGGTAATAATGCAAATGCTTTAATAATAACTCCCATTTATATTATTGGTATTATCTTAGTAGTGGTACACACCTACTTTGTAACAGTGGTTTTGGCTGCTTTCCTGGCAGCTAAGGACTATGTTATTTTTAATGTATTTGTTCGTTTGAATTATTGTTTTGTATTATGTACCCGGTATATCGTATCTTTTGCCTGAATAAATAATGAAAATAATAATATAAAGGGCTGACTGGTAGATAAGTTGTCATATAAACAGAAGACGTTTTACCTCAACATTCAAATTTGTAAAACTTCCTATAAATCGTAACCAACAGAGTGATCTTTCACCGAATTGAGTGTGATGAACATTTGCCACATGGCACGAAAGGTTACTTCGAGAAAAACGGAAGCCTACTGTACGATTCCCTTTAAGGAAATTAGAACAGGGAAATCCTAATCTAGACGGGTTTTACCGAGCAGTCATTTACATTTAACGGCATAAGGTCATTGTAGAAAAAGAGGCATATCGAAGGATCAGATGAAATAACTCCAATAAAGTTTCAAACGTAAATGTAAAATGTTTCTCGATAGCTGTATTTGTAGTTTATCGGATATGATTAAATGGACTGAAGTACATTAGAACGGGTAAGTGACAGGAATCGATAGACCCTTTTCAAGAGGTGCTTCGAAGACGAACATGATCTAGTATGGTATCTAGTTATATCTCAGCCGCAGGATATTAGTAGAGATTATTCTTAATTGGTTCGTAATCAGAGGATTTCAAATGACTGTCCGTTTTGTAATGTAAAAGCAGTGAAAATGATGTGTTTCGTGGGAATACCAATGCTAAAGTAAGTTCCGATATGCCGGCGTTATAGTCTGCTTGTCTAAAGAAATACAAGCATATCCTCGGTTTGTCAGAATTTTAAAATAATGCTTTCAAACTTAGGCCTACGCTTATGCAGATTACAACACTTGTATGTCATATCAATTAGATTGAAACATTTCAAAATGGGGTTTTATTTTGTAATTACTTCTTGTTTTTTTTTTAAAACTAATATGTGAATTCCCTGTTTCTCATCAGATAAATGCAGAATAAAACGAGTATTTCTTGCATGGTATCATTGAAAATTTCACGAATTGGTTATCTAGGTCAGATAGGCATCTTTTATTTGCTTTGGCAAGATCTAGGGTAAATTTGATCCCTTAAAATATCGCCAATGACAGACAAGATGTACCTTTTCGATATCGGTTTTATGAAATGTTTTGAAATATTTCATATAAATGGGCCTACAAAAAAGGGGTTAGGTTGGGAGTTCTATGTTCAAACTATAATCTTGAAACTCAGGTAGTGGTCTATTCCACCCTATAACGTGTTAATAATTACAATCAGGGGTATTGGGTGGGGGGTACAAAAAAGGGGTTAGGTTGGGAGTTCTATGTTCAAACTATAATCTTGAAACTCAGGTAGTGGTCTATTCCACCCTATAACGTGTTAATAATTACAATCAGGTGTATTGGGTGGGGGGGGGGCGCTAGGCCGTAACCATCTAATTTTTGTCATTGGTAATTCAAAAGGGTCAGCCAAAAACCCTTTTTTCAAGTTTAACACATAACCGAAGTTTATGATAGGACTTTAATCAGTTTAGATTTAATATCTTATTGAACTGAAATCAATAATAGGACTACTCGCTGGGACGGATCCGGAATTTTTTGCCGGGGGTGGGGGCACAATAGGTATGGTAGTTTAAGAATACCTCTAGATGCCCGGAAATGACACTCTCAGATGGTAATTTTTGGGTTGTCAAACCAGCGCTCGTCAACAAAATTATCGGTATTCCCCCTCCCCTAGACACCCCTCCCTATAGTATATTCTATGCTGCGAACTTAGAACCAACCGTCCGAGAGGATTTGTGAAAGGTGTACCTCCGGATCAAATGGTTCACATGTAATATAATATTCAAGGTTTATGATGACTAATATAGGGATAATTACAAATTAATTAACATTTTCAAGCATGGATAGCTGTTCTAGCTGGGCCTACTCACCTATCGTGATAATGGCTGAAAATACCGTCTTAGGTCTCCGTCTTTTGATATCCTGACATGTGAAGTCATTGGACTAAATCGGTATGGGAATATAGCGTTGTGTTCCTCGTCTGAATCAACAGAAAATCAAAAAAATAGTGGTAAAATAATTGAGCGCTCATTTTGCCAACTGTACTCATGGATGCACTTCCCTCCTTTCCGGTTGGACTGACGTCGGGGGTGGGGGGGGGGAGAGCTCTTGTGCACCCACCCCCATTGGATGCGCCCCTAGATTATCGATCATATAGTAATCTGGCAAACTAACCATGGATGATGCAACATAACACAAATTCAGACAATTATTAATTGCAACACAAATACGCCGTTTATTACACATTCTATTACAGACTAAACAAATAACACGTCTTAAATACACAACTACGTATTTCAACGTTACTTCATATTCATCTCACCACCATGACCATCATGGTGTACACTTTGAAAGATAAAAAGCTTGTTAAGATAAATTCGACCGCTCGGAATATCCGCAATATACATGTATTTTACGTATCTTGCCGTTCAGGAACATAGGGTTACTTATTCTTGTACATCTCGGTCAGTATATAATAATAATACTCAACTAAACACATAATAGCACACTTGTTGCTAGTACACATGTAACTAGCACACTTGTTACTTTAACAGAATGAAACACGTCGTATGACCATAGTGGCAGACGTTCAGGAGATGTCTTCCCCCAAACGTTTACTAACTCGACAGACAATAAATTAAATTTTGAGGGGCGAAACAACGACAGGGACACACATCGTGCAAACCACATACTTCCACATTTCAGTAATTTACCCTCTTACGGTAAACTACATACACTAAAAAAGAGGTATCTTCAAACCTTGAAATATTAGGCAAGACATCTAATCTAAATGCTGCCAGAACTCAAGGGACCACCTCTTTCCACATTATATGTCTGTAATTCAAATAATCTGTAATTTTCCAGAAAGAGATTTTAAAGTAGAGACTAAAATTGTGGAACAATATAAGTTGTTTTCTTCTGAAATATATATTTGAAAACATCATCAATATTAAGTCAAATAAATAATAATTTCCTTTAAAAATAACTTTATCATAACAAACCATAAATACAAGAGTATGGTTGAGGTAATTGTTAGGAAATTCAATTGAGCGTATGTCCGAATGTTTGTAAATAAATTGGAATGTTATAAAGCCATAAAAACATCAACAAAATTCACCAGGTTAGTGTCCGTAAATACTACCATCAAATCTGCATAACCAGATAATCTAGTGAATACTACTGGTCAGGTCTGATTAACCTAGTTAGATAATCTGGTTAAACCTAGGGTATCATAGGCCCATGAAAAGTGACAGAACACTAAATTTTAAAGATGTATAGTGTAGTGATTTCAAATTAAACAGCCAACAATACCTCTGCTAATAAGCGTAGTTAATTTCAGCAGTAGTTACTTCATATTGGATAAAAATACGAGAAAAATAATAATAATAATATACACTATATGAGATGCAAAAAAGAAAATAGTAAACATATTATAAAACAGTAGAAGAATGATCTCATTATGTTTTGGGAACATAGCACAATGATGATACATAGATTTTTCCAACTCATGTTAACATCTGGTATATTCGATTAACCTTTGGAGAAGGAAGAACTTGTTATTAGAAGCTTATTAATTTTGTCAATTAAAAATGACACAGACTGTTAGGCCTAAGGGTAATTTTTAGAGTTTTGCTTTTGATAATTGAAAAATGAATAATGATGAGTTAGTACAATGAAATTTGAACTCTTTAGCAAGATTATAAATAAAATAACTGAGTGGTGAAAATAAAAAATCAAAATGTACAAAAAATGAATCCAATAGACTTTATAAACACTGTTTCTAAACAAATTCCAATTGCTTAAAAATAGGGAAGTTATTGAGAAGACCGTGTAACCTTTAAATTCTCAACATCTTTCAAAGAAAGATTTTTAATTGGAATAAAAATATTCCATGCATTATATCTATCAATCAATTAATATATTTAATAATACTTCTCTGTAATGCTTATTAAAATTTCATAACATATTTATTGTCATTTCATGGCTTTTAATTAAATTATATAAAGATATCATAAATTAGAATTAACAATAACAACCATAAATAGATTCCACCATAATTTTAAGCGAATATTGCAACATCTAAAATTGCTGCAAATTGTCTGACTAGACCTGTCCCTCCATTAAAACCATAATTTAATAAACATTATTTCTTTATAAAATAAACATTTTTATGGATTTACTTTTTGATAAAAACAAACATTATTTATTAAATAAATGTGTTTCCCCCAATTACATTGCACTTATTTTTGAGATGCTATCTATTTTTACGTGATTCTTGATCAAATTTATTGTTAGTTAAAACAGTCGCAAAAGTACCTAAAGAAGGCTTAGGCCTTTCACGCAAAAGCCAGGATTTGAATACGGAATGCTGAAAGTACAAATAACAAATGAAACTGTATATGTAAAATTTAACAGATTGAATAATAACATACAATAATTTACTAAATATATATTCAAAAATATCAATATTATTTCTATCTTGTATTGGTGGATATGTTTTGCAGTTAAATTAACGTTGATATAATTATTCAGATTTTGATGTTTTAAAACAAATAATAAAAGTTTTTATGAAAATATATAATGCAATAATCATAGAATACTGCACATTTTGAGGCGAAATTGATTGTTTTGATTTACACTGCTTTCGGCATTTCCAAAAAATATAACAGAACTATTTACATTTTGATTTTGTACATAACTAAATTCTTGTTAAGTTGTTATTAGGTACTGCCAAATTACCTTCATGAAGTAAATTTTAAAGAATAAATATACTATATATTTACTTCTTTCACTCAAAGCAGGAAACAGATCATGTCTTTTAATATAATTTGTTATTTATTTTGTTTCATATTTAAATAATTACAATGTTAATAATTTATTATCTATATAGATGGTTAAATTTTCTCTTTGGTAGTGAAGTAAAGGTAAGAGAATTTTTTGATTGCTATGGCGACATAACAACATCAATATCTTTAACCCAGTACACAGACGGTGGCCATTTTTGGGAACATACTTATTCATAGTCAACCAATTTTGTAAATATTTATAAATTTTCCAAAGTTTTTATCTGAATATTTAATGTAATATTTAGAAACTATTCTTCACTGTTGACAGACAATAGTCTTGGATGAACACCATCTCTCTTAGGATGTCTCTCATACTTCAAAAACACATGCATGATATTAATATATATTTCCAGACAAAGTTATAGCATATCATTTTAGCCATTGACCATCACCAAAGTAAATGTTGTAAAGATGTGTGATATTAAATCGGTAGAAATTTTGAATTTCCACTTTAGCCGTAATCAACCAGAAAGAAAACCATAACTGATGGTACAGCGACATGCAACGAGGGGATAGAAGGAGCGAAAAACAAACGGCAAGTACGGACAATAATGAGATTGCGACCACTGTTTCCTTTCAATTTATCCGATTGGATGGCTGTTGAGTGCAGTCCTTACTGAGGTATAGCTTTCAGGATTGCATTGACTTCTTCCGCCACAGCCGTCAGGACAAATTCAAATTGCTCCTGTGGGAATAAAAATTTATCTGTTATGAATAAGCAATTCTGGGAGAAAGGATTTCAGAACATGTACAAATATAATCGATACGTAATTGCTGTATGATAGTAAGAATAAAACAAAAAACTTGCGTTAATATTTAGCATATCAGTAGAGCATATTGCTCATACATATTTTGACATACATCAAATACGACAGTTCCTCATATTTAGTTCCAATGATTACTACTCCATCAACAAAAACAATTGATATTACTGTGGCTAATTCACTTACTCATGTGCTAATTACCAAATATCATTAGTTATTATAATTTTAACTCTATAATTGTAACTGACTTATAAGTTGCAAGCACGCAGCTAGTCAGTAAAGTTAAGTGAGCTCAGCAAAATTAATTCAAAACAACAAATTTGATTTTCTCTACTCCAGGAAGGAGTTAACCAGTAATGGAAACATGATGATGGAATTTTAATTTAGTTCAGAAGCTTAATAAACTGCAGAACACTTCTAAGGCAATTCACTTTAAGTTTAGGTGTATGGTTTCAATTTGCTTGTTCAGATTTGCAAGTGCTAAAATATGCTTTAGTATTCCAGACTGGCAAAGCAACAAGAGAGGGACTATCAAATTTTATCTGACAAAAAACTATTGTATGCCCATATATAGTCATAACATGCCTATATATGGTCCTGATGTGATGTCATCATGATCCTATTTAAGCATGTCTTTCTTCCTCATCATGTTTTTGTCAAATAAAAGTTGATAGACTGTACAAGAAAATGAAATGAGGTTAGAAATTGATCCTGACAGATCCTCATCAAAAAGACATCTTGGGTAATCTCAAAAAAATGACCGGCAATCTTGCTAATTCCCATAATAAATTATATAATTAAGTTTAACTGGTTATTATATATCATTACTTTTAATAATTACAGGGAAATGAGTGACGGCGTCCAGGAATACAAATATATGCCACTGCTGACAAATTAATTTTATTTCTCTACCTTTTAAACGCATGTTACTTGTGTTTTCAACAAATTAAAACACCACAAACAAAAATGGTAACATATTATAAATTTGTAATTGACTCTCTAAATACAGTACTCTGGAAAATGTAAAATCATGAAGGGAAAAAAACCATCGACCTTCCATTAACGCACTGAAAGATCTAATTACCGTCAAAGTCTAAACAACATCGGTTGTTGTTGAGAGATAAATTTTTAATACTAACTTTGACCATGATTGAAGGGTAGATACTGTTGTGGTACAGAAACTCACCATTGTACGGACCATTCCAGGTCGTTGATCTCGAACATGTTCCAAAGTAGCAGCTAGGTCAATCTCTTTCGCACCTTTGATCATCCTCGTTAAGGTCATGTCAATCAAGCAATAGGTTCCGGTGCGTCCAATACCATCACTATGAAAAGTAAATTAGACAATATTCAAAGATTAGAAGTTCTTGAGACATATAAAGAATGATCAGTCTATTCGGAGAAATGATATTATACAGTAATTTATTTTATATCGCATATTAAGCGGGAAAATACACACATAAACACATCATTGCTCATATCACAAACTAACACAATTAAAGTAGATTGTTTTAGTTGTGAAAAGTTGTTGTACAGACTTTTTGTAAAGAATACAAAATTGCTTGACAACCAATATGTGTAATCCACTTTAATTTTGTTAGTTTGTGATGTGAGTGACGAAATATCTATACTTATACTTCATTCATAAGTATTTTATATACTTGTATTTATTTTTTAATGTTATTTTTTTTTAAAAATTTAGTGGATTTTGTTAAAACACCTATACAGCCTATATACTGCTATTGTATAATTGTTTTTTTAACACGATTAGTTTCTTTTAGTTATTTTTCTTTCTCTCTTTTATACATTGAACACACACAATTTTTGTGTGCCGCTGAAATGAAAGTTGAATAAATAAATAAATACTATTAGAAATTAAAATCAAAAGTTTGTATAGCAGGGATGTAATGCGGCAAACTACTGTACCAACCATCGTGTGCAAACAGCTAAAAAGGTGAAGGTGGCTAACATTTAATAAATATTTATATAAGCTATATTTATTATAAGCTATATTCAAAACATTGAATATTTAAGCATTAACAATCAAAAACACATTTGCTAGGACATGACTGGTTTTCAATATTCCAAATGTGTTATAGCAACAGTCATACAGAGGCCATTATTCTATAGAAAGCTGTTAAGACTAGATTTTGAAAAGCATTTTGTAGCGACTCATTCTAAGCCACATGTCTCCAATATAATATTATCCTCACCTGCAATGTACCAGAATAGGACAGCATCTTCCCCGGTAAGACTTGTTAACTTTCCTACAAAATATTGGAAGGAAAAAAAAAATCATTTTACATATGAAGAAATCTACCAAAGGTTTATATTACAACAAACTTCAACAGTGAGAACCAATCAAGTACAAAATGAAATCATCTACATAAATGTGTAATTGATTTTCTAAAGATATTCTCAATAGAAAACTTGTCCCAGAAATATTAATTCAATTATACTCTCATTCTTTTTAAAAGTAGTTCATCAATATATACTATTTTGGAAAGTCGGAAATTAAAGGGATAGATCTCTAAAAACTCCAAGACAACTGGGAATCCCTCGTGAGTACCTCGCAGACCTGAAAAATCCAAGACATATGTTGTTCGGGGCCAGGCAGGGGTTATCTTCTTGACATTCTACGCTTATGTTTAATAATGAGTAGCGAATACTGTCCAGATTCATGCACCGTATTTAGTCCTCTGTGAACCAATAGGAATATCCCTTTAAAGCATATTTACTTTCTATACTGTTTTCAATTCAAATTTTAAATTAGTACTTGTCTTCTGTATAATGTAAAGATTGAGTGATCTTATTAATTTTAATGAGGAAAAGAGAAATATACAGATATGGAATTAAAAAAAAAAATAAAAAAATGTATCAGTTATTTTCAGTTGTAAACTCGGTTTTGGATTCTTTCCATGGTCAGTATGTTGTCGTATGAATTAAGTTCTGTGCACTTTTATCAGTAATTTGTACTCCTTATGACAGTGGATTTGATATGTAGGCCTATATCAGAGCTACTTAGACAGCTGCAATTTGCTGGTTGAAGCGTGTGGCGGGGTAGCGAAGTAGTATATGGGCAGTTAATTTTAGCATGACTGGAACACTTCCAAATGGAGTGAACGTGGTTACACGGTTGTCCATGATGAGGGAATGTTGCGAGTGCCTTGCATTCCTTGGCAAAAGGAATTGACTGCAGGATTTAAATGTCTACATTTATTATCTATTATTATATCTATATAGTTTTATCATGTCCTAATGATAGACAGCTGTAGATGACAAGATTTATCTAATCAAAAAAAACCTTTTTGATGTCACTGTTTCAAATGTTTCTTTCAGTTTCTGTTTTTAATTGTATCAGATATTGAATGGATCCGAAATGAATACCTTAAAAGAAATGAATTTCGTTTCTTAAAAGTCATCAAGTAATTAATCACAGAAAGAGAATAGGTTAAATGAGATTAGAGAGTTCAATGCACTGGCTCCCGGTGAATTTGCATAAATTAAGGCAAATGAATGCGTAATAAATTTCAGTTATTAGGTCTATAATTCATCTGATAATTAAAGCATAGGAGATAAATAGCTTATTAAACGTAATTTCAAATAGTCAATATTCTATCTTAGTTTAAACATAGTGCTATTTTGCATTTGGCATAACTAATAAAAACAAACTTATACCTTAAAGACATTAGTTTTATTCATTACACCTGCAAGCAATGTCATTAAAATACTGAAGGCAAATAGGTTAAATGAGAAATTATGAAAACTTCAATAAGCCAGACCTTCATGAAGATGAGTGACTGTATGTCTCATAAATAACTAATAAACATTTTAAGCATTTTGTTTAGAGGAAAGGCTAATTTTTTATAATCACAAGATTTTTGATGGTCGGTATTGTAAAATTGGTGTAATGACTTTGGGGCAAGATTGCTTCGTGATTGTTTGTCATGCTATGTTTTGTCATGTTGTATTAGTCAGTGCTAATTGCAAGCGAGTTTCATCTTCTGGCCACATTCGTTGTAATGATTCATCCATTTTATGAAACCTCATTAGCATAATTGCAACGGGCAAGCTCTAATTGGCTAAAACAATTAACCCTCATTTCCAGATTAACATGCATAGTCCTTCGGTTATGACCTCCGTATTACTTTAACAGGAAAAGTCAAACTCTCTTTTGTTACGTTATTACAACATTAGTCAAAATATTGAGAGTGCACCTTCTAACAGCTGACCTATGACCTCTCTACACATACAGTTTAAATGATCTCATATTAAAAACAATATAGCAGAAACAACATTAAAATATATCAATGAATAGTAAGTAATTATTTTAAAAATAAATAATTTTAATACAGTAAAAAACTATAATCATTACTACTATACAAATAAATATTTGAAATAGGAATAAAAATGGACAGTATTTTAAACAACATTCCCTTCCCTAAAAATATTTGTATGATATATTACATTAATTATTAATGTTTGTGTATAAATACTTATATGAAAAACCAAGCTAGTTACAAATTTTGTTATATGCCTACCCTGTGTAATGGAATCTCAATGAATTTTGTAGTAATGGTGGTCACCATACAAAACAAAAAGCTTACGTAGGATAATAGAATAACCTGGTAATATTGTATAACATGCATTACCATACACATTCCAACATCACATTTGAACTGTTCTGATAAAATGGGTCACAAAAGTCAGAAAAAATCATATTAGATACAAGGAATTAATCAAAAGAGAATATATTTGAGCTTTGATAGAATGTACAGCATTTAAATAACTCTTGCTTTTATACAATCATAATCAAATTCGATCGTAGACCTAATGGTTCAAAGAAAATAGCACTTAAATACTCCAGTTTTTTTTCCTTAAATTGGAATTAAAATACACTCACTTTAGTATTTTTTGGCACTTAAAACAAATCAAATAGTTGAAATACACAGAATTCAGATGAATAAATAGAGATTGTAAAAGTGAAAAACTAATTCTGACAAGACATAATATATTTTTAACATGATAACTTGACTTGAAATATTTACCAGATACAATGTAACCTACTTTGTCAAGCTAGGTTATATATTTGACAGTATATGTGATCAATTTTCATATTCTAAACTTAATTCTATAATTCAATGAAATATAAAGAGATAAACAAACCACATGTTCTGATTATCTATAGGTATCACCAATAGGTAAATGCAATACAAACTTGAAAATTTTACAAAATAGAATTGCTTTTTTGAAATAATAATTCAAGTGAGAAAAAAAAAAATTCTTCACCAATTAACAAACTTTAAAATAACACCAATAATATAATATTTGCAAACACCTGTACTCTTAATTAATGGGAGATCATTTTAAGAAATTATATAGCAAAACATGTGTAACTCATTGAAAAATGTTTAGTTGCTATATGTGACTTATTGAATGTTTCCCTTTAAACTTAAATGAGCAAAAATTATCCAAATGCTCAATAAAGTAATTAAATCTGTGGCAATTTTATTACTCACTGATGTTAAAAAAATGTGGATTTTATATAGCACTATTTTATATATTTAACTTAGATGTTTTTATATTGTACAATTTGACGTGAAAAAAAAATGTACTAAGAAATTCCAAAACTTGAAAATTGATCACTTAAGTATGTATGGTTGAATGTGAGTTTAGGAAAATAAAAGTAAATAAATCTTTAAAAATTGATCGGTCGGTAAAATAGATTTAAAACTGAGAAAGAGGATTGAGCACTACATTTATGTGACATGTTTAGAGATGTTTAGAGGTATAAACTTCAAAAAAGAAAACAGCAGTTGATAGCGACAAGCAGAATATCTTATTGATGCCAGCAAACTGCAAACATCTACACATAAACAGGATGGCAGATGTTAAATTCAATGATGGATCTCTTAATGAAGGCACCGTGATACTCATTTCGAGATCACAATCAAGTTGATAAGTTAATCCAATGAAATCGCAGAACCCATCAGCTCAATGGGGGAATGGCTGCCCATAAAATACGATACAGGCGATAAATTGTTGAGATGGAATATAACATTAGTATGCAGGTAATTACGATGAGAAAATGTTTAGAAAACAGTCTGTCCACTACTAGCAAAAATACTATTCTTTATTAAAAGCTTAGATCTTTTGATGTACAGAAAATGCAGATTGGATGGAAATAATAAAATATTAAAATCAACTGCTGGGCACTAGGAAAACAAAACTATATTAACACAACTATTCGATTTGAAAACCGCTTACATTTTCATCTTACTCTACATCGACTAATGAGCTTGTAACATGGTTAGTGTCTTCACAACAAAGGAAGCGTTGATCGTTGGGGTCAGGTGATAAACCGCAGACCTAGACCTGTCACCATCAGCAAAGCACGTTGGAAATAAGATTTTGTTAGCGGATGACGTGACGCAGTTATAAAAAATCAGCACATGAAAATCCGTGGTGAAAGTAAGAATCGTTAGCGAAATCGTTAGCGGATGAAGTTACGCAGCGACAGAATCACTTTTGTGACTATGCAACTGCACTACGGCAGGGGAAAGTTGCACAAGCACAAAAATGACCCCGTCGTACGTTTGCTCTGGGTTAGTATTCTGGAACATGTACAGTAGCATCACAGCAAGATGTTAGGTGAAGGAGTCAGCAAATGTGAGTTAAGCAAGTGTTAAGATGCTATTTTCAAAACAGTACTCTATTTATATTAAGATTAAACTAAAACAATAATTAAAAGATTAATGTAAAATAAACCCTAAATTATTTCAAGCAACCACTGAAAACCAGCAAATCATCAAAGAGAACCAAAATATAGTTTATCTATCAATTTAAAACCGCTCTAATCTTGAGAACGATCAAATTCAAGACCATTTTTTATAAATAAAAACTATTAGACAATTTTCAATCTGTTAGTAGACAAATAAACCTCTAATTGGATACCCCCAATTACCACATTAGATGTTTAGTTCCCAAAAGTACTGTACAGTTTTGAATACTGACAAGAAGAATATATGCAATCTCAGTGTTGAATGTCATTTCTGGGTTGTATTTTATTGTAAGTATGGCAACCAAATTAACTAACTTAACTAACAGGGTGACCATAACCATAACCAGGCACTACATCTCATAATTACCTATCTCATCAAGTCAACAACCTTTAATTCTAATAGCATAATGATGTGCTTCTCTGCTATTAATGCTTCTATTACTAACTTCAAATTCATTTTATCTATTATGAAATTGTTGCTGGTCCTTGTTGAATTAAACAATATATGTTATTATTATGACTACAAATAATAATGCTAATAATTAATTACTGTATTGTAAACACAGTTTTGACAGTACTAAAACTGTAACCGGCACAAGAAGCAATTTTACAGAGGGCGCTATTGATGTTTTCATGTTAAGCCTAATCTATGTTCTCTGTTGCAGCCAAATAATTATTGGAATTCATATTCTATTTTTAGAATAAAATCTCATCAATTATGTGTTCTGCACATTAATCTCAAATATAATGTTTCAGGTTTTGGCAGTGATTGCAAATATTTCATCAGATATTCTAAAGAAGTAGTTGAATGAATAGATTCAGTAATTCATTTTCTACAGACAGATATTACAAAATATGGATAGAGAACATGAACACTAAATGCACCTCTAACTACAATTTTCTCCTGCTTACCGTAACTAAATTTATGTTTTAATCTTACATTGTGTTTTATGTTTTGCTGCCTTTTTACAAACCGTTGCTGCACTACTGTATGTTAAATCATGCAAATTATTAATTGTTATGAAAATACCAATAATGTAATAAACATAAGAAACTATTTAACTGATTTGCTGATATACCAGGTCATTTACATTCCCTTTTATAGTTAGCCACGCAGTGTAGCAAAAGTATTAACTATGAAATGAACAAGTACATTTTGGATCATTTATGCCTTTGTGTAATTCCACAGAAAACAAATTGGCTGCACTTTTGGCAATATTTCCAACCAGGGATGTCTGCAGATGAGTAGAATATCTTGCTGTTAGGAGTTTGATATATATAAATGCATAGGTTGCTTTTTAAAGCCAAAAGTTAGTAGTAAAGCGAATATGATGAAATGAAATATTGCAAGGTTAAAATGAAGAAAATGCGATGTTTGTTAGATTATTTTCAGCATTTAATTGAATTGTGATACAATCCATTTATCCTTTCTCTCATATCTAATTCTACTTTCATCCTTTTGATAGCAAAAGTGCATAATTGTACCAATGGTATATATCTATTCAACATTAATATTTGACATAAAATTATATTGCGCCCTATATAATTATTTGTTTGATTTCATTTAAAACAATTTATTTTCTTAAATAGCAAGTAGACTTAAGAAAATTGTAAATACCACCAAGGTCTAGAAACAGTAATAATAGCTTTCATCTGTATTTTTTGAGAAGTTACTTCTGTTTATAGATGGCTGACAATAAATAATTTACCTCACTTTTAATATACAAAATTACGAGCCAGCCATTCACATAAAATAATTTTTCACCAAAAGGTTTTCACACTCCTCAATAACTCTATACCTCATGAGGTTTTATAAAATATATATAATAATAATTAATACTAAAAAATCTAAAATGAGATTAATATTTGAATTCATAAGAATGAAAATAAATGCATAAAGAAAAAAAAAGGGAAAACTAACCTTCGGAATTCAAGTAAAGATCGTGGTGACGCTGGTACACCGTTGTCAGGCCAGGTCAGATAGTGGAACTGAGTAACTGTTCGTGTTTCATTCGTCTGCAAGAAAATAATTTCTTAATGTTATTTATTTTGCTATGCAAAAGTATAATCTTCATTATGCGTGACTCTATGAATCAAAAACTGAGGGGACACAATCATTTGTGTTCCACAGCATTGCATGGACACTGACAGCATCAACTGAAAGAAAAAATTCAAACATTTGAAATAAAATCACACAGAATTCTCCAAATCCTGTACACAGATCATGTAACAAATGCAGAGGTTAGAGAAAGGACTTACACTCGCATTGGACAAATTGAAAATTTACTAACAACTGTCAGGTCAAGAAAACCGGTTTGGACATATATACAGGCAGAGTGACACTTCAAGCAACTCAATCTTGCAGAGCTACGTAAATGGCAAACGGAAGCGAGGAAGACCAAGGACAAACTGGATAAACAACATCACTGATAAGTGTTACATTCCTAGCTTCACAGGTTAAAATTACAATCGTTTTGAGTATTGTCGTTTCTTTGTTTGAATAACAGAAGAGAAAATAAAATCTATATTCAAAATATCTAGGAGATAATCCTGATTATTCCGAGTATGGAAACTCGAGAGTAAGTTCATGATATTGATGGTGAATATCATTTAAATACTCAATTGAGCGACTGCTGAAAGCAGACTTTTTGTGGTGTGAACCTGACCTCCATAACAAAAGTCGGACGAATGACAAGGATGTGGGCACAGCATCATGGATCATGTAACAATTCAGAGTGCAATCACTCGAACAGATGCCTTAAGTCGTGTAAGTATTGACGAAAGTATGATAAACGGAAATAAACCAATATTTGAATGAATACGCTGATACAAAAGCATCACATGCATTGGTGATAATATTTTTTAATGGGAAAAATTAATGAATAATATTTGAAATGCTTCATTACATATTGTTGATTTTTTTTTTGTAGTTTAAGAAATGTTTGTTTTTGACATATTCTTAAATAACGTGTTACTTTTCTAGCTTTTGTTTTAGAGAAGCATGTAATAATATAAATAAATAACATCAAAAAATGCAATAATAACAGTAACACTAGCATATTAAGATATAAAGAAATATCAACAATAAAAAAATAATAGCAAACATTGATAATAACAAATAAACAACAACAATGATAATAATATTATCAATAATAATAATAATAATGACAATATTTTACGTTAAGTAATCATAATTAATATTATTAGAAAGAAATATGAAATCTTTGAAAATTTACTGTTTTGTACAGTGTTTTATATAAGGTAGAACCCCTCCTTTGGGACACCTCTATTAAGGGGACACTTATAATAATATTTTTTAACACTACTCCTATTCAGGGGACAAACCTATTAAAATAGCATAATAATTACTCCAAGTATCGAAATGCACGCCATCATGTCGGGATTCAATATTTCGATATTAATTATGTCATTATCAGGAATGAACCTATTATGGGGACAATTATTTTGGTCCCAAAGGTGCCCACATTACTGTAGTAATTCCAATGCTGAAAAAACCTCCAAGTTTTGTCAAACATAATATGTATTTCAAACACTAACCAATAAGTTCTTAAGATAGAAACTCCGCACAAGATAATCTTCACACCATACGTGTTCCGAGACCAAGTGCACTTCGTAGTTTTCATAAGCCTTGTTGTCTTCCTCCGGCCAGTATTTCTCGCATTGGACAATATCATTTTCGGCAGGTCGTGTCAAGTTGACTATCACCACTACACCGTTTTCCCAAATCATCTGCCAACAAAAAAAAATGGGATGTTTTTAAACAAATTGGGCAGAAATTGAACATTCACATCAAGTAACAATGGGTTAAATCATGGTACACACAGAGATCAACAACAGAAATCATCATTATATAACCATCAGCATAACTATGGAGGTAATACATCAATGGTTTACAAGGTTCCAAAAGAAGAGGTAGGCAGAAGATGATGTAGGCAGAGGAAGAGGTAAACAGAAGAAGAGATGGGAGAATAATATGAATGAGTAGACTGCAGTGGCGTATCCAGGGGAGGGCGGGGGCTGTCTCTTATACACATCTAGATGTGTATAAGAGACAGCTCTGCTATTAATGCTTCTACCCAAAATGATGGTCAAGTAGTTATATATCACCTAAAATCACCATATTTTGCGAATTAGCGTCTCTCAACTGATAATCGAGCCCCCTACTTCACCATTCCACCTCCCCCATCAGACCCCCCAATTTAAGACTTTTAAATACGCCAATGGTAGACTGCAAAAAAAACCGAGAGACAGTGAAAATATTGTTGTGAAGTCCTGCCCCTACAACAAAAAAAGCTTAGATATGGGAGATACATATTTAATAATAGTTTTGTTTGAGTCAAGAAATTTGACAGTCTACAGTAGTTCCTTTGTATATACAGTACCTGCCAAAAGTCGGACATGGTGTTAGGAAGTGGAGCTTGCGTAGAGATATAGGCAGGAGATCTTGGGTCAGAATCCGTCTGTAATAAAAAGAGAAGAGAATTCAGTTGTTAAATCATATGATTTTATAAGCTGTTCTTTGCATTTACTATCATCATCATTGTCACCATCATCATCATCATCATCATCATCATCATCATCATTATCAATTATTTTATTATCATCATCATATCCATCTCCATAATCATCATCATTTTGATTTTATTTTTAAATTCAAAACAATTATTTCTGTAAACATATCATTGGAAACACCTGTACTTGTAAACTAACATCACATGCAAACTTTGCATAAACTATATCAATTTTCATATATTTTTTATTGATTTAAAAAAATAATTTGTACGAACAATTATATATACTTCTAATGTAATTTCCAGAAGAATAAATGCATTTTAATCTGAGCTGAGAATTATGTATACAGTTAAAGACTATACAGCTTACTGTACTTGTAATTTCAATCATCCCATTGCAATCAGCAGCTCAAACAAAGCGTTATAAAAATCAAAGTAGCAAATGATTTATCAGGAAATAAAGATGAAGTTTCAAGCAGGACAATACTACTTACTATTAGACTTGCATTAATATAATCAGACTGAGATGGGCCTGTGGTTTCCTTGAGAATTACTCTGGTATGATCATCTAAAGATAATGAAGGAAAAAGAAAGATATAATTTATTAATAAAAATATACTCTACTGCAATTTGCATAATTAAATTATGGTGTTATTATTTTTTTATTTTAATTTATTTGGAAATTTTATGGATAACCAAAAAGCTTTAAGTATATACAAGTCTTCCTCCAACTAAAGATTGCTTTTGGGACCTTTACATGGTCTTTAGAAGCTTTTATCTCTAATTAGCACCATAAAGATAAAAGACATTTGTGAATTTGAGACCACAGAAAACTGTCTTTAATTCGAGATGGTCTTAAATTGGAGGGTCCATAATTAGATGGAGACCTGTATTACTGTACCGTAAATTCATCAGTCAATTTAATTTGTTTGGAAATTTTCAGTATGTACTACAAAAAGTGTAATACAATATATTATAGATAATAGTAAAACAGGTAATATTTTTCTGGATAACTATAAAGATTTAAGTATATATTTCTATGGGGTTCATATTCTTGAATACATTGCAGCTTTTAGGCCAATATTTAATATGCAATAAAACTTCATTATATTACATATTTCAATATATTCCTAAGCTGTAATTAATGTAAGAATACAGATTAGTATTCAATGATCTATAACCATTTTGTGAACATAGATTATAATCAAAAACCTTTAACTTTGATTAAAAAATGTGGTTTTTTTTTTCGATCATTTGTAATATGTAGCACAAGATTTTATTCCATTTTCTTATACATGTCAAGTAAAAGGTATTAAAATAAAATTTTCCATCTGACCTAGAATCTGATAAAGGACATATAAAGTGTATTATTATTCAGTATTCTGTATTTTATGTTGATTAAAAAATATTTATCAGCCAAAAGCCCATCAATATTATGACGGATGGTATTATACAGTTTTGCAGTGGAGGTGTTGATCAAATAGAAATGCATAAAACATTGCAGTAATTTTATAATTCTTAAATGCATTTCAGCAGTCATATTTCCTTGACATGAGTTGGAGCATTCTAATCCCAGGTTGTACCATCGCTCTTGGCCTTGTACATGGCACATTATCTATGCATGCCCTATGTCTCTATGGAGTATGAATGGGTAAATGGTAGGATGCTAACACTTTTTTCTAATACTGTACACTTAATTTATGTTGAATATTCATGATCAGAATTTCTCTTACTGTATGTATTGGGACAGAATGTTGTTTATGATTGCTAGTGTTTCTAAAACAGGGTAACAATGGGGAAATCAATGATGCTTTCAGTGAAAAGAGCTAAAAGCAAAAAAAAAACAAAACTTTTATAATAATATTTTATTTTCAATGAAAACATATAAATTTTCATGAGTTAAACTTTCCAGGAAGTACAACCAAATTTTAATCTAGATGTAACCAAGCATTAAATCGCCAAAACAACAAGAATTGTTGCACGTACAAGGTAGAACGTCTTCAAATCTATTCTTGGACAGATTTTTCGCCATCTTGCCAATCGTGGTGAAGTTGGGCTCAGCCTCGTACTCCGACAGCGCCTTCCATTCCTCCGTCAGTCTGTCTTTGTTCCGCATATGGTCTTCCATGTATGCCTAAAGGAAAATGAAAACAGATCAATTCTCTCTTCATCACAAATATTATAAATAATTAAACCACCTGCTCTCTTTGCAAGCTTTTGTTTAATGCTCAAAAATTTAAAAATTTAGCTTCTACTAATTTCCTTTGCATTTCACTTGGGGTTCTTGGATCAATAGGAGGGAGTCAGCATAGATATCAATAATCCATGCACCTTGACTCAGGTACAAATGCATTCTGACACTTGGTCTCCTCCATATCATATATATTTTAATAGTAATTTACTTACTTTAAATATTACGATTTTATAAAGAAATTCATTATTTTTTTCTGAATGGCTGGAAGTGTATCAAGAGAGTGACAGAGAGTTATGAAAAGCTTATAAATCCTTGTCAGATAAAACAATTATAAACAAAAATATTATTAAAACAATTAAAAAAACCCTTCTAATTTTGGCCATTGAAATTAGCAATCAAATAAAGCATATACATTTAAATATTTAATATTTTCCAGGTTTTTTTAGCTTATCAATCACAAAATGTACAATGTTTATGTTTCAACTTTTAAGTCATGGCAGGTTAAAAATTAATTCAATTCAATAAAGCTTTATTATATCACAATGGGATAATTTTACTACATTCATAACATTTAAGACACATAAGTTTTGATTTCCCCTTCAGAAAAAAAAATGATCTAGCCAATTCTTTCCCATTCTAAGAATTACACTGACAGTGGCGGGCCTATATGATGGCACAAGGGGCCTATTTCCCTGGCAGCAACCAGAAAATCTTTAACTATTATCTATATAAGAAGTATGAATAGCTAAAGCTTCAGAACCCCCAGAGGGCTATAGCCCATTGACCCCCAAATTAGCTAATGGGACATCCCACGCCTGCCTCTTGAAACATTTGGAATGGATATGTAGTAATTAATACACTAGAGAAATTAGTAATTTTCTTGAAATTTCAAAAGCTTTTCAATCAGAATTTTTAGATGATTACAAATATATTGCTTAATAATACTTTAAAATTAACAAGTTTGGAACGTAAAATATCACAGTTCTAAAGTGACTTTAATATATTTTGCTTAATGATCACTTAAAATGATTAAATAGGCTTATGGAAAAGTGTTTGTATGTAGCATTCAGGATTTTTAAAAGCAAATCCGCCATTTATTGGCTTATCCGGAACTTGACTACAACGGCTGGTGTAATATGATCAAACACCGTCTATGCCTTACACTCAGCATTATATAAGCTTTGAACTGTTATTCTTTGGAACTTAAATAAACTAAATTGAAACCAAAATCATTTAGTTTAAATGTCATTATTATGTAACATAACAGACAAGTTTGATGCTTAATTATAACAGCTGTTCTTTAAAATAAAATCAATCACGTAATTACACACAAACACACGCATGTAGAATCGGATGTGGGATTATCGTACAGCATTACAATGTGTGTTGTTGATTTACGTCGAGGAAAACACGCAAGTTAGCAAGAAGCCGGCCTACCATAAATGACCAGAGAGTTGTCAGTAAAGATACTGTAAGACCCACAAACACAAAATACCATTATACATTCGCGAGCGTTGTGGTGAGGTTTAGTTACAAAAAACATTAACACAATTTTGCTTTAACGTCTGCGAAGTTATTTAGTCAGAAATTACATTATAAATACATATTTTTGGTTCTATTATGTACTAAAAACTGCAAAGTTATTACAACATGAAATTATCAGCTGCAAGTGCATATATTTTAGGAAGCTGAGTAATTATTATTACATAAACTATTTCAAAATTCTAATTACATAATACCTGTCCCTTATACACATCTAGATGCACAATCTCCCACAAGCCCCCAAAATGTTTGAGAATCAGAATTTTGATCATTTTCATGTTTTTGCATTTTATAAAAGAAGATATATAGAAGAACATTTCTGTAAAATATCAATGACTGAATCTAACTGAAAAGTATATCAAAATTATTGTTAATATACAAATCTTATTAATAAACTATTGATTTTGAAATCTTTGGAAGCTGTTTCTCAAAACCTACATAGCTGATATCCAATGAGATAAATATTCGTAACTTTGCTAATACTCAACCAATTTCCACCAAATATACACTGTTTTAATGAAGACTACTTGGAAGATCCAGAACATTAAAAAATTCAATTTTTAATTTTTCCTACAAACAGAGAGTTTTGCCAAAGTCGTTCACATTTGATAATGTACTAATGATGTAGATCCTAAAGGAAGAACAAAAAAAAAAAAACAAAAAAAAAAAACCCATATATATTTACCAGATAATTATAAATAAAAAGGTTATTTATAGATACAGGCTTTTGCTCCTTTTACAATATTTGCAGGTGTGTAAAAATTAATAGATTTCTGAAAGCATGATTCAAACGATATGGTGGAACTGTAGACTTTACAATCATACAGTACACCTATACTATGAGGCTGCGAAAAACAATAATATTAACTACTCTATTTTCAGAAATTCCAACAGATTTTTATATCGGCGTCTCAATCAAATATGGGTGTGTTGAATACATATAATGGTTGATATCATATTCACCTCCAATCAAAATTGATGCAGTTTTTAATGTAGAACACAATGCAACAACTTGCAGTCGCAGATAATTGTACAATTAAAAATGGTTACAACAGTTTTTAAAAAGCTTTTTTCTTTTTTTTTTTAATTGAACATATGGTTGAGATTATTACTATATTGTTCAATTTTCTAAGAAATTTACTGGAATCCATAAGCAAAGAACACACTTTCTTGCCAACATATTTGCTAATTATAACTGTTAGCATGCAATATCTATTCTTTGTCAACAACATTTCCATCTGTTCTTATTTGATGTTGATAAGGGTATAATAGAATGCACTTGATTATGGACAAAATTATTTCAAAAACAAGTAATCCCAGATTAATGCAGGCACAAATTATGCTGTACTTCTGGGAATACAAGGAGATAGTGTACAAGACAAATGCTTGCCAATTTTTTTCATCATATTAGATATTTGCATAATTTCCATAAACAGTGACCGATCTTCAAGATTCACGCATGAAAGCTGATTCTTTGTGTATGGCAGTTACTTTGGTATTAATATCATTCTTGTACATATAATTTTAATGAAAATAGAAACATTTTCAAACAAGGTAACTGAATTTTTTTTTTTTTTTAATGTAGAAGGGCAAACCTGTGTATCGCTTATGTTTGGTTTTTAATTCAATTTTCACACAAAAATTACTATAAAATTATTTTCAGCATAAAAATGTGAGGCGTTATTTCCCTGTTGTTTCATTAGAAAGACATGAGCAAAATTTTCAGGTAATTTCGGAAATGAACATAGTCGACACAATGTCTCAGTCACGTTTTCAACTTGGCAAAATAGTGAAGATAATAATATTAATATGTAAAATGCTCTTGCATCAGAAATGCAAAGACAGAAGTCTATCTGTAAAATAAAAGAGTTTTAATGAAAAAATAAAAAATACCAATTTTATTCATACATAAATGTATGAGATAAGTTGCCAGGTAATTTCACGAATGATACAAAATTTATGGAGAAATATGCACTAAAGATAATATTTATATTAATACATATATATTGTCATAATCAGAAACTTATGACAGAAATTTTATTTAAAGATAACAAAAAATTTATCAAAATATAAAAAAAAAACCAAACTAAATTAATAAAATTCATCTGCCTTTAATAAAGAGATTGCAACAGTGTAATAGATATGAAAAGAAACATCTTTATAAACCCAGACATAATAAGTGGTATTGATCAACCCAATTGGCTATACCATATCAGGTAATTACTTTCGGAAATTATTAATGAATCATCCTCATTGTTATTAATATTTTATTATTTTATCATTCAATTCTTTGTGGACCTACATAGTTTGGACGCAAATTTATGATACTAACAATGCTACTGATATAGAAAATGTTGTTTTTTATTTTCCAGAGACAAAGAGAGTATTTGAAACAAAAAAATTATATAATTGGATGAGTACAAAGATACTAAACATTGCAAAAAAATGTAATTTAAATTAACAATCTGGCAGTGAACATTTTGTATAAACAATTTATGCACATCCAATTAACTTTAAATTTACATGTTTTACGAGTCAAATGACCAGGAGGTATATCTAGTTACATGAAAAATGCTGGCATTGTATTTTTTTAATCCTGGTACTATGGATTTGGAAAACATTGCATAAAACCATGTCCGGTTGTATAGTAAATCAAGACAAAAATTGGTGACATTCAATAAATAAGAATCTTCCAGGTTGTCTTACTCCTTTAAACTTGTACTACACTCATACGAGTACACTTCAAAATGATCGTTATCCCTGCAATGACCTTTACCCCTGCTGTACATTCACTACGGTCTAAAGTACATACTGTAACATGGTTATTAAAAAGTAAACTGGTTTAAAGCAAACAAAACCCATTTAAACACCTTCATTGGTTTGATATGCAGCAGCTGTGAAATGGAATCCTATTGGCTATTGTTCCATTCCAATTCTGAACCAGCTGTTACGTCTACTGGAAATAGTATTCAATACTATTCAGTTTTAATTCAAAAATTTTTAAATTTTTATAACATGCTGTAATTTCCATACCTG
The DNA here is from genome assembly GCF_011630105.1 of Anneissia japonica. NCBI lineage: Eukaryota > Metazoa > Echinodermata > Crinoidea > Comatulida > Comatulidae > Anneissia > Anneissia japonica. The sequence continues at coordinate 384,885 of NW_022725334.1, forward strand.
ATAGTCCACTGTCGCTTCTTTCTCCGAGACAGAACCCGTGGCGAGGGATTTAAGTTTGTCGCGTGTTTTAGCTTTCTGCCGGTAGCAGAATATTGCGAACACAGCTAGCAAAACTCCAAGAATACATCCAACGAGTATTAGCGTTAGTATGATCAGGGTGGGATTGTGGTTGTCGCTTCTCTCAACTTGCGGTGTGTGGATTTTCGAAGATACCTGAAAAGAACAAGAAGTGGGAGCATATAGTTATAATACAAAGAGTAAAAAAAAATATACCTAAAAACAGATGTCTGACGAAATATTTAAAATTCAACATTCTATGACTTTTAACTTAATCATGCTGAATATATTTTTTATCATATTTTCCAAACATTAATATAAAAACATCTATAATAAATTCATTGATAGGGTCAGAGTTTGCAAAGCATATGGTGTTCCTGGTAATAAATATTAGTATATAGAATGCTATTATTGGATTCAATTAGAGTTTTATAACCTTATGCTTTTAAAAACTACTATAATAGACGAACAATAGTAGACTAATTACAAATTATAATTTAACCTATGTCAAAAACGATGTAAAATATAGTATCTTCTACACTTATAATAAAATTATTTAATCAAAATTTAATTAAAATGACACCATCTTGACAATAAACTGATCATGGGCATAGAGATAAAGACTATTTTGATGACAGTTTATTATTTATTGGCAGCAGACACTAGTAGAAAGGAAACTTTGGTTTGAGAGTGCTGCAGTCCACTAGACAAAGTGGTGCTTCACCTTCTCTTTACATATAAAAGCAGTGTCCAGACTCAAATTTTGTATGATACAGTATGACATGCCTAAATATGGTCATAATGACATCACATAAGGACCATATACAGGCACAGCATGTCTATAAATGGGCATACAATAACATTTTGTCTAAGAAAATTTTATAAATCTGGATAGGACTTCACTTAAGGGCAAATTTTTAGGTTTTCTTCTTGTATTCGTATTAGAAATGTTACAAAATTATTATTTTATTAAGGAGCAGTTCTTGGGTTTATTGCTCTGTATTATCTCATTACTGTTTTAAGATGTAAAACTAAGATTGATTGCTCATTAGCAGAACAAATGCATGTGAATTATGGTGCAATATTATCGATCGTAATTAAAATACTCATTTTTTGAGTTAAAAAATCAGAAAGTTCAGGATTTAACCAATTTACAAATTACAGTCCACCAATACGAAAAACCAGATTTCTTTATATGGAAATTTAAGAACTGATTTCAATTAAATATAAACTAAATCAAAACATACAAATTAATGATTTAACAATGAATGAATGAAAAAATTCTAACTATGCTGTCATGAGATGCTATAGCGCCCTCATTATGTTTCGGTGGATACACGCCGACGGGTAGCCATGATGTTTTTGAACAAATAGTTCTAGTTGAGTTTATATGATTGTTGTTTCTTTCATTTAACCAGCCTACAAATCGAGGTCTCAACACCCAGAGAATATAGCATATGCTCTCATCGCCGCTGTTAAACCTAGAACCTATCTCTACATGTTTTTTAATATGAAACATTCTGAGTCACCATAATTACCATACGGTATCATTAACCATAATCAAACTTTCGGTACACCATTTGTTATAAAATATGGTTCTGTGAAAAAGTATTGGTTTGTGGAATCAACGTTAACGATTAAATTAACATTATTATAATATTACCAAATGTATTACAGCGCAGGCATTTTAGGCATTGTTGCTCAGCGCAAAAAATTAACCACACGCAGCTACCCACAATAATGAATAATGCAGCCAGATGCCAGTCTGAATTCCCAAATGAAAAGGATTATAGTTTTAATTCCTGCGCCTTCATACAAATTAGCAAGTGCACTATGTGTTTGTTGAGAATAGGGCCACAAAGGATTGTTCTTAGGATAAGTACAAAGTAAAGTAACGGTTATTGGGGATCGGTACTAGATGATCCTAATTTAGAAACAAAAGAACATGAGCAGCGAATTTTTGAATGTTGAATTTTATAGTGGTAGATGTTGAAAATTTCAACACTAATACCAATATTTTATTTTGTGCGTGTTATTAATAACGAAAATAACAGGGTAAATGATAAACAAAAATATCATAATTTTTGTTTACCTAGAGCCAATTTCTGGCCGTTCTTCACAAGAGTATCAACAGATATTGGAATTGCTTTATAAAAATCTTCTATTCGAAAAAAAAAAAACTGTACAGAAATTATTTATATAATTTAGAATTAAGCATTAATTTGCGCTCTTGTTCCCAGATTCTTTTGCTAGTGGCAAGTTTCTTTGTCTTCAAAATCAATGCATATTATTCTGTTGTGACTTCTTTGTGTCGTAAATGGTTAGTGAAGACAAGAGGAAAAATGGAGCATGAAGTGCACAATACATCTCATCAAAAATCTCAAGATAACTATTTACTGATATCATGTATGATAAAATCGTGTTTGAGTAAATGCACTGGTAGCGACCATTTTTATGAAATACGATTGTTTCTCGAATGCATGTTACTGCTGTACAATTCTATATGGTTGGTTGTATATAATATTGCACATATTTTTTTCAACAAAATACTCCTACACAATTATTCAAGGAAAAAAACAGATTCTTGTAGATATTCTATCACAAGCTAGTTTCTCACTTAACTTCATTAAACTTTAATTGAAAAATATTATAACAGATCACTGAAATATTTAACTTGTACGAGTCATTATTTAATTAAAAATAAATATAATTATGTTAAATTACTAATTATATTTTAATGAGACTATATATTTTCTAAAATAGTTAAAATATTTAAATTGTACAAGTCAATATTTTAAAGATAAATAAATTTAATAACATTGATAAGACTATAAATAAATTTTCCCTGAAATTTGCAATTTATTTTAAAGTTTAATAAAATAAAAATAATTTATAACATATTAAATAAATTGTTTTTGTACAGTAATTAATTTTGCTATATGGTAATGTTTCAAAATGAAGTTTTGAAAAAAGGAAAGAATGAATGAACGAATGAATGAATGAATGAATGAATTACCAAACTTCTTAATTAACTGGCTAATGCAAAATTGGGTAAAATTTGTCAAATCTGTATTAGCATCTGACATCTGAGCCTTGATTGAATGGTAAAAAGACAAGTTTTAGCTTCTAGGTATACAGAAATAGAATGCTAAGAGGTTGATAGCTGACATTGACAAAGAATAAAAACCTCCTTGAATAACGAACTAAGACGACATTAATGCAGTTAAGAATTACTATCAGAATTATATGCTGTGTACAAATGCTAAATGAGCATAAATCTATATGCTAGAGTACCAAGGTGAAACAGACAAAGAGCGAGTGTTCGTGTGTTCGTGTAATGTTACTCAAGCGATGCTAGCAGACAACCTGTCCAATCGCGAATGATTTTCCAAAATTGAGTTATCAGGAGAATCTTTAGATGAACATATCACTCGCTAACAACTTGCCGAAGGGTCATACGGTAAGGTCGTTCTTTTTCAACCGTCAACGTAAGAACGCTTATAGGTCTCATTCATCAGGCTTGGCATCCGCGTAATCCAAATTCTCATCTTGTACATTACCGTATGCAAAGGTCACAAATGCAGGTCATAATAATTCAATTACGTTCCACAAACAAACTCATGGCCTGGTTTAAAAAAAAAAAGATTTAATTCCTGTATACACTAAAACTACATCAGTGGTAGAATCGTGGGATGTGGATCAACCATAATGTCTGACAGACAACGAGGATCTCTAAATCTGCACGTCCATCTGCAACTTGCAAGTAATCTACTTTTTTTTTGTTAATGTCTTCTGCATAAGAAAATTAATCTTGCTGTAAATATCACACTTTAGTATCCATTTTTGGAATCCACAGACTGTTTAGAAATCTTCAAAAAGGATGCACTTTACAAAATGATAATGATAATAAATGTAGTTTGGAAGTTTTCAGATGTTTTGAATATGGACTATTGTTTTTCAAGATAACTGTCATTATGTGACAAAAAACATTTTTTGAGATGTATTTAGCAGATGGAATGACAGCACAATATTTTTCAATAGAAAATGACAATGGAAGACATTTAAGAAAGACAAAATTGTACATAATAATAATTATATATATATATATACATATATATAATTATATAGTAATATAATTTTATTTTTTTCATCATCTTTATGATTATAATCAAGTAAACACTAAGCCTTTTTTTAATCAACTTTTAATATTGAACATACAAAAAATTAATCATAATTGCAGTCTAATATGTATTGACATTAGGTCTTTTATGATACGGGAAAATATTCACGGAGACTTCCGAGCTATAATTGGTTTTCAAATGTCCTTTTTTTTCATCTTACTGTGGGAAATGCATAATGAGTAAAACGGCTCCTTGATCCATAGATCTTGGCTATAACTTATAAACAAGACTGAACAAAAAATATAACCCTCGCTTGAATGGGCAAAGATGATGTGACTACAGAGGGGGTTCATCCATCTTAGCACCATTAATTGTCTGCGCAAAATGTAATAATAAACGCAGAATCTAAAAATTAAGCATCCGATTCCCAAATGCATCCGTAGTCATATACGGTAATTCAGCATGCCTCACTCTAAATGATTTGCCCATTATAGTCGGATTCACCTCATTCTTGGCCCATATAATTGTGACCACTCATTTCCCCGGGGTAAGAATATAATACTGCTAATTATCTACATGGAAAAAAATGGAATTAAAAATGCACTTACTGGGGGGAATATGACCAGGTAAATTAAGTGTTAGTATTAATTCTGTATATATGTGCTTAAAAAAAAAGCAAACCATAATATTGTTAATGATATATGTAGAAAAATAATCTAAAAATAACCAATAGCAGGTTTAGGTTGAGGTTCACAATTGCTGCAATTTGAGAAGTCATTTTAAGTGAACTATGTTTCAGGGTGTTTAGAGTTCCTGATGATGATGATGATGATGATGACCATGATTAGTTTATTCTAAATACTAACTGAATTTAAATATTATAAAACAAGTAGATATTCAAAATTAAATATATTTTAAATATAGAAAATATAGAACTATTATTATTATTTATTATTTATTTATTTTGTTGTTTGTTATTTTGCATTTTTTTATCCTTTTACCTTTGTCATCGTCTCACTTTTAGGTAATTGGTTGATTTGTACATATATTCTTTATTAATTCCTGCTTTTAATCCTTTAGGTTTTAGGTAGTTTTAAGTAATGTGTTTACATATTATATAAATTGTAAATTCAATTTAATTTGTTATTTAATTGTAAATTAAATTATAAATTCAGCAATTTTGCTGCTATTAGAGAAGTTTACTAAAATGAATTTGAATTTTAGAAATTCACCATATTTCTAAAATGAAACCTCAGAAAATTGTAATTTGTTTTTATACCGAGCAAACCAAAGCTAAGCTGCTCGTTTGAAGCAAATGTGATTCGGTAATTCAATTCTGCTTGCTTGTATGCGATATTCAGAATTACGTATTACATAGTATTCTATATGCAAATGAGGGCTGGAGAATTCCCGTGGCAATGCCAGAAAGCTTCATAAAATCTGGCAGGCTAAATTACCGTAGAGTTTGAATCGGCTAAGCAGTGGATCAAACTAGGTTAATTTGTTTAAAAATGCATACTAACAAACTAATCATTTTACAATAAGCATTGATTGGGCAACAAATATGATTAACTATGATAATTACTGATTAGATTTTTTTACCAATGTCTGATAAGAAACTGTCAGTTCTTATGATTAGAATAATTGTTGTGATGGGGAGAGATGGACAGTGAGAATACGATGCCGGTATTAGAGAAAGAAAATTCCAGATTAGAAGGGGGTCCCAGTTGTAAAGGCGCTTATTGAATGAGTGAAAACCAATTATGTATTATAGTACAGATGACCTATTTCTAATATTCTTATAAAGCATTTGACACTGTGTTCCATAACTACTGACATAAGTAATTATTGATATATACTGCTTCAATTATTTATAAAGTAATCAGTATTATGAATATTATTATGCTATAGTAATTTGTATTCATTAAAAAAATAATAATCTTTTTTCATTATTTCTGGTTTGGAAAAAATATTAAACATCTTATTGGTATTAATATTAATATGTTTGGTAACGTAGATATGATATAGCTAAAAGAGGATGTTCAGTTCATATGAAAATGTTAAATGAAGTGACTATAGGAAACAGTATCATACAGGACCCAGAACAAACAGGTTGTGGAAGAGTACATGAAACAAAAGAGCATATATGAAGAACATACAGAGACCAAACATATACAAATGAATAATGAACATAGGCCATGGCTCAGGCAACAAAAGGAAGGAAACAACACAAGCAGCAGAAGGAACAATCCAACTAATACGGTAGCATACAAACACAGACAAGACACAAAAGAACTTATTATAGGCAACAAAAGTGCAACATACTCAACAGTATAGATAGGCAATAGAAAAACCACACAAAGAACTGATAAAGCCTATAGTAGAGTCATTAGAACATTGTAGAAATACATGTATTAACAAAATGACAATGGCTATGTAAATGATAAAACTGACTCAGTTTAAATTGAAAAGAACAGTATTATAATTTTGATGAAACTAACTATGAATATATGAACTAAAAAATGTATCAACATAAATACCAAATCTGATTTATTTTTTTAATCTCTTGAGGACAGACAAGATTCTTAGAAGAGAACGGCATAGACGTATGATGTTTGGTTCGATCTTAAATGCTCAACAAGAAGCCTATAATAAAGGTCTGAAGCCCTACATAGGAAGTTTTGGAATCGTTAGTGTGTCCCAGGAGGTTCATCATGCGGCAATTTAAGCTGAAGGCGAAAAGCATTTACTGAGTGACAGTAGAATTCCACGCAGCAAACAGCGCTAAGTTAATGCGGAAGCCATTTTCCAAGTACATTACAGCGTCATTTGCTAATTCAAGTTTAACTTTAGCCATTATCGGGACCAGAGGTCAGTGTTAATGACCAACTAGCAAATACCATTGTCTTGCTGCTTTGACTTAAAAGCATTAACGAAAAAAATATTCTTGAATAAAATATCCGACAACTAAACCTACAAAATGGCAGCTTGTGGTCTAAATTTTGCCAACGAGCAACTTTAATCCGAGTGGTTTCAGCCTTTCAACTGTATCTAGCACTGCCTAGTTTATCATGCTTAAGTTAAACACAATTCATTTCAAACTGAGATAACAGTTCTTCATTCATCATTGATAATAATCAACAAAAAAGAAGAATTATTTTTAGCATCATCTGAAAGTTCCAATTATGGTAACCTAGAGGTGCCATGAATCAAAGAAACATAAACTCAGCCCATACTACTGAGGGGCTCGAGCGGCCTGAATCTATCAGCCAATACCAATATGGCCTCATCCAAAATAAATTTAGGGCACCTGGCTTATATAAATAAATATAATACTAAATTAATAAATACTGCTCGGAGTGATGAACAGATAATTTATATAATACTCTAAAATGACGAAGTGTGACAAAGGTAATATTGGCAGTAATAATAATTATAATACTCTGACAAATGACATATCTGAAGATTAAACCAACTTCTTTGAAAATCAAAAACGAAAACTGAGATGCATCGCTCGAGGCAATTTAACGTATTAAACAAAATCTCAAAACCTATAATAATCATCAAGACAATCATAAAAATCTTTTTGCAAAATGAAAATTGTGAAGTAAAAAATGAAATACTTGGTTTTGAGTTTAATATGGAGCCTATAAAGTTGAGTGTTGGATGTTCGATGATATGACTAATGTTTAGAAAGGTATGATAATCTATGAAATGTATGCTTCTCCAACGACAATAATCATTAAGACAACAAGAGACTAAAGGATATACCAATTAGATGGTTAATAAATATAGTTTGTAATAACATATGAAATGTTAAAATTGTTCGAAATGACATTTGAAAAGTATGCCATTGAATAGGACAGTACTTCCAAAATAATTTTTTTATAAGAAAATCTTGATGAACAACTGAATTGAACTGAACAGAAGCATTGTAGTACAGGAGAATACCTTTGTCCCAACCTTTGTTTTCAGGAAGCGAGGCTCTCTGACAAACAGGTGAAATGTCATGCATTTCAATTAAAATATCAATATGCTAATTTACATCTTATTTGCATATTGTATTGTTAAGGGTAGGGATATCATCTATTACTGATTTAGAGTTTAAACCAAATATAGAAACAGGATATGATAATGTTTGGAATCTGAATTAATAGGAAAGAAAGATAAATTGACAAAAAAATGTTATAATTCCATGATATAAGACACCTACAAATTCAATGAACATGAAGAAGAAAAAAAAATCATTTTTACGGAAATTTACATAAGATTTATTAGCTCCAAATTAATTTATATATATATATATATATATATATATATATATATATATAAATCATAACTTAATGCATTCAGGTTCAGGACTGGTGACTAAATGAATAAAATAAACATTGTTAGCATCTACCACCACCATATTCTTACTTCAAAATACTAATCTATTTTAATGAAAACATAAATCAAGATATTGCCATCGGGAAAATAATTCCCATTTGTGGATTCATTAACAAAGATTTGAATATTCATGAGACCCAACTCATACAAATCTACCAGGTAAAGGAACAAATGAAAATATACAGTAAGTCAAAGTAATGAAATGAAAAATCATTAATCAAGTTCTTAGATAGAGGGCATGAAACAATGAATTAAAGACTCTTTAATCAATAAATATCTTTCTTAGCGAAGAACTGGGACATCTATCAGCCAATAGGAGAGCTGAAAAAATGCATTACCTTATCGGATATTTGGTCAGTAACAAAAGCATATGATGGACAAATCTCACAGAATTTGAGTGATTCCGCACAACCAATGAATTTTACAGGATCACATTGAAAACTGATTTAACATTTTGATTAAAATATTACTTGAATGAAGATTGAAAAGAATAATTAAGCAATGTGTCACTGAGGCATTCAACCACACAATGGCCTGTGTCAAACAACTACCAAATGAACTGCAAGCACCAAACAAAGGCTAACAGTTGTAGTTTAGCCAATCAGAAAAACGGTTACTGTTTCCCTAATTAGTATTATAATCAGTGCAATCACCATTATTAACCCCTGAAATCATCCGTCACATTATAGTTGTTAATTCACAAAAAAAAAAATGTAATCAAATAAACACAAATTGTCAAAGATTGACAGTACTGCCCCATTAGACATAATTATTGAAGGTATTGAAGAGTTGAATGAATACTTAAGTGCGAAAAAAAAAAAAGTCATATAACTTAATAACTCAATTATATATTCAGTATAACGAAGAGCGGTTTTGATGCTTAATGAAATTATAGCTTTAGTATTAAAACATAACATCAAGTCAACATTTTGAAAGTGACACATTAAACAACCTTATTATAAAGCAGAATAAATAGAATTACCTCTAATCTGTTCCTATAGTACAACCAACAATCACAAAGCTGATTTGTATAAAAAGAAACTCCTAAGAATCACAAAATCTGAACAGACATGAACAAAGAATCTCAACAAATTTAACACTCACTGAAAAAATTGACCTATCTATTTAAAAAAAAAAAAAAATCTATGAACTTGGATAGCATCAGGCTCTACCCTCTAGCTCCCTACCATGAAGACAACTCCATTCTTGCACCTACCTATGTATCCGTGAGAGGCCCACATGAAATTCTGCTTCCATCCTTCTCCGTGTCTGACAATTACTATAATCAACCTACAACTGGCCTCACTTCTAGCAAAAGCCTACAATGTGAATGAATTAATTATGCAGATGGTACGCATCCTCCCATTGGTTGATTTCCATTCATTACCATAGCAACTTGCTAGCAGATGTTACAGATTGTACCTTTTGTTCATAAAAAAAGTTTTGTGCAATCACAGGCTGTAGCAAAGGCTGTGCTTTGTGTCGACCAATCAGATCGCTCAAACACAAGCCTGATAGCTTTTAATAAATAACCAAGAACAAATTAATATATTTGCCACATGTGGCATTTGCTATTCTACGTTTTAAGCTGTGCTAGTCTTTGTCCTGCAACACTTTTCTACATGCTTGGATATTAGGATTGACACAGAGGACCTTAAGCAAAATCACAAGAAACACTATCTTAAATTAACCCTAAAGCATGTCCAGCCTTGCAATCATAGAATACTTAACCCAATGTAAAATATATATAAGGAAAAAACAATTAGGTATATCAGAATCAAATTATTCTTATATCCAAATTTAATTATCCAAGATGTGTATAAGAGACAGGTACTTCCAAAATAATTTTTTTATAAGAAAATCTTGATGAACAACTGAATTGAACTGAACAGAAGCATTGTAGTACAGGAGAATACCTTTGTCCCAACCTTTGTTTTCAGGAAGCGAGGCTCTCTGACAAACAGGTGAAATGTCATGCATTTCAATTAAAATATAAGCTAGAACAAACCTGAATAAATAACCATAAAAATGTAAATAAAACTAACAATAATGACTAACATGACTAACAATAATTTTAATAATTATCAGCATCAGATTGGATTAGATTTCTTCAGTGAAAAACACACCAAGGTGAACTACAGACACTGTAAGTGGGTACTTCAAGTGGGTTCCCTTCTGGGTGTAAATTAGTAGGCATAGAGCAGGAGACAATCCCTGCTTATTTTTTTTCAAAGAGTGTACTGCATTCTGTAATTGGCCAAATGTAAGCCGCAAATATATGTCCATTTAACTGTTTTGCTCAAAAAGATTTACATCAAAATTGTCATTAAAAATAAAATTTCTTTCATATAGAAAATAAATATAAACCTAAAACTAACTTAAAAAAAAAATTTGATCCACCCAATTATGCCACAGTTAAGGATTGAATATCTCATTTTATGTATTATGAATTTTATTTGATTTTATAATTTGTATTAAACGAACCACAACTGTACTGGTTACATCCATGTTTACTTTCCACAACAAACGATGCAATGCTCTCAACATATTCATCCATTAGTGCATGTGTCATTGCACAATTCTTGTAAGCCATAAAACAATGGATTGTGGGTAACTAATTGCTAGTCGCGTTGTGCTGACATGCACTCATTTTACTTCAATTATTTGATCATCAGAATACAGAAATAGATAATACACAACGAAATATAGTAAAAAATAAATGAAGGTTCAGAGATTGTTACTTTAGCTGCGCCAGCTCTTATCCCAACAGATGTTAGTTAAATGGTTGGAGATAATCTATCCTATAAAAATTTGTGGAAAAGCTGTTGTTCTGAAAATCATAATATATATATATATATATATATATATATTTTTTTTTTTTTTTTGACTTGTTGAAAAGTAAAGCTGTGTTAGGCTTCTGAATTATTATAAATAAAAAAATAAAAATAATAACAGTAAATACCAACAACAGACAAAGAACATTACCGTAATAATCGTCAAATAACTTCATTTAACTTTTAGTGTAGTAAGATAATATCGAATCACCCTTATTATTGGCTTAACATGAATGAAATTTGATATTACCTTAGTAATAATCGTCACTGTGAATGATACTACAATAACACTCAAAAGCTCAAAACGTAAGTTATTTTAACATTAATAATAATCAGGGGCGGATCCAGAGATGTCCAAAATTGGGGACCGAAAAGGGGGGGAAGCGAAATTTGGGCCGATCGAGATAACAATGCCCCCGCGAAATTTTTGTGTTCTAGACGCCCGAAAATAACATTTGAGGCGTTGTGGGCTATCATTTTTTCTTTTTCTTTGTTTTTTTCTCTTTTTTTCCCCTTTTTTTACCTCCCAAAAGGGGGGGGCCCCTGATAATATGATAGTAATCAAAAGTATAAAAACAATAGTCATATTAATAGTAATCAGAAACAACGAAGATGATAGCAGGGATGACAATGATGACAAAATTAATGACAGTAGCAGTTTACACCTTTTTGGCAGGTATAGAGGCAGAAACCTTTAAGATTCTAATAAATTTTTCTATATAACAATTTTGAATTGTGGAGAGCATGTACCACTCCCCCCTTTTCTTACCCTCATTGCAGAACTGACAACAATTAAGAAAAGAAATCATTAGTATTCATCCCATTTATGGCATTCAAGCTAAACTTTAGATTATATATCAATCAGTACAAAATATATATTTTTGGAAACATGGGCCTATACACTATAATATTAAATTTTAAGTACATAAAAACTAAAACCAGAAACCAAATAACAATGTTGAAAAAAGTGAATCAAACTGTTGAATTACACTACAGGTCATCGGAGTTGCATCAATACGATTTTAAACATTACAAAAATAAAGGATTATTAGTGATAAATTATTCCTGTGTAAATAGATAATAAATTTTGACTTGTTTTCATAGTTCAAGATTTATAGTACAAGCCTTCTCACATCTTCACTATTGCCATGATCTGATGAATTGATGATCAGTCAATCAATCTTTCAATCATTTAATCAATAAATCAATAATTTTATTAATCTATCAATCTTTCCTCCGCTCGATCATGCACCAAAATCATTTGTTCAATTACTTATTTATATAAAATAAATCCTTGCCAATCTATCAGGGCTCATAGGTCTTGAACTTATCCCCAGTTTCTGTAGTGGATGAGAGTGTGACCCCTCCCCTGAGTGGAATGCTGGTCCACCTCAGGTTACTTCCAGCAACATGCTGGTACCATTGACACAGGTGGGTAGACTCAAGTTAAGCAGATAAAGCGCTTTGCTCCAGAACACAAGAGAAATGCACAGCAAGGATTGAAACCCCAACCTCCATGTTGGGAAAACAAACCATTCCCCACTGCGCCAAACCGCTTCCACACTAAAGTATTTATTTAACTACAATATGTAATAAAAAAAACCAATGTACGATGGCCCTTAAATATACTGTATGTTAAAAAAGGAATTAACAATAAAAGCTTTAAAATGGCTAAAACAGTTAACTGACTACGAAAATCATAGCTAAAGTATAGAAAAAATAGAGGGCATAGGAAAATTAAATGTACCAGCATTAATATTGAAATTCATTATAAAAATCACAGTAAAATATTAGAAGACATATTGTACAGGCTTTAAACCATTATGATAAGCACTAATGGCATTTACTAAAATTATCATTTGAAAAAAAAAGGAAAGATATTATCATAAAATTTAAATTTGACTAGGATAGCCTAATAAAATATAGCATAAATGTTAATTATTACGAAAACAGAAAGAACCCATAAAACCAAGGTAGACAATTGTTATTGACCCTGTCAAATATTTGTCAATGAATTTACTACTAGAGTATACTCTATCATCATAATATCAAAATTAACACTCGGAAACATTGAAACTACAAATTAATTATGTAAATAAAAATGCATTAAATAATTTAAGATAGTGTATTAGAAATGCTGGTAATTAATATAATATGTTATTATATAATTACCTATCTAGGGATACAATCATTGACAGATATCATTTACGCATGCATATTGAGAGTAATATTATTATTGCTGAAATCACTTCTCGACGGAGAATTTATCAACATCATTAGTAACTTCCTACTCTGAAGTCATTTTTTCCATGCAATTAAACAGCCCCGCAGTATTGAAAGCAACCAATCAATACCAATCAATAGCCCTGCAATATGTACATTGTTACCTGGTGTGCCGCAATCACAAAACATTTAATTAGTCCCGTCTTCATTAACGTACTCATCACATTTTCATTGACAAAAGCAAATGAGACAACAATGGGGTGTAACAGGGTAAGCTCTGTTACACACAGGTGATGCCATAAACTGTTAGTCAATTAAAAGAATTTCTGTATTTTAAATTTAAAAAGAAAATGGGTAAAGGGATTTTAAAGTCAATTAGGAAACATAAAGAGTTTTAATAGCGAGAGTGCTATACTATAATATAGGATTGTTCTAGTAGGGTGTACCGTATGCAGAAGTCTAAGGCTTGGTTGTATTGTTTTTGTTTTGTATTATCCGTGTATGGCAATACTTTCAATGTCATATACATTTTAATATTATTAATAATAAATTTTATCTTATATATGCCCTAAAAAAAATCTGCTTAAGAAATAATATCTAAAAATGAATTTTAAATATACAAAATAAAGGTGGTGTGCAAGCAAATACTAAACATAATTATGATTAACTATTTATTAAATTCAATCAGTAAAATTTGCATGAAAGCCAACATAACTTATTTTCAGTAGGATTCTAAAATGATGCTATAGAAAACACATAAACTAAAAAAAAAATAATAATAAACAGACATAGAAAATCATTATTAATGAAATCAGCTACAGAATACAAACATTCAAAGAAAACAAATTAAAATTTAACATATGACTCCTTGGTTACAACCATCTGTTCCACAAGTAATTTTTTATAATTTGATTTAAATATAATTTTAGTTCCATTTATGTATGACTGAAGAAATTTAAGTTACAAATCAGATAACATATAATGTATGGTTTAATAAGAAAACAAATCATCTAATGTTAGGTTATAAATTAGAAAAAAAATGAATTGAATTTTGTATTGTTTATTGATGGTACGCCAGAAGATATTGGCATTGCAGTTTGGATAAGGAAAATCTGATGTTTTGTTTGAAAGAGGCGAGGATTGTGCGAAGTGAAGAAGGAGGATGTCGTCATCAAAGCGCCTTGATTATCTACACGCTACGGGAGTGACCTCACCTGATATAAAGGCTTGGTAGCATTTACAGCAGTTGAAAAACAATTTCATGTTTGTTCAAGTAAAAATAATAATAACAATAATAATAATTCTGAATTTATATATCACAACCGCCAGGTGCTCCACACCAACATAAGAGACAAAAATAAAACCAATAACTAAATTAACTGAATATAATAAAGTCAAATCAAATAAAAAAAATCATTCCATAACAGTCATTGGATCTAACACTTATGGAAAATGTATCCTCAGTTCTCTAAGGAATCTTTCACAGTATTGCAGCCACAGGAATTGAACAGGGTACCAATTAAGGATTCCCCTGGGAAGGGGGAGGCTTCATGGATAGTGGCTTGTCGAGGGACATATATAAGTTGCCGAGAGAGCAGGGAATCAAACTCTGACCTTGAAAATAAACAAATTTAATTGTAACAGCACTACTAATTACTGCCATCATTTCAAATAGGTTTAATTATATAGAGCTATAGCAAGATGGTTAGGGACCATGCCTTATCATCCTTGAGCCTTGAGTTCAAATCCTGCAACCAACAGGGTATTCAGCTTTTGACAATATAACAAAAAACAACTGTTGTCAAGCCTAATATTAAGAATTTAATTACAGAATAATTTCTAAGCTTCTGCTGAATAGGGGAGGATTTCAACCCATGGTCCAGGATTTTGGAGGCAGGCATATTAATCACCTATGAATAGCCTTAACCAAAACAATGATTACAGTGCCATGTTATCAATTGAACAGTATGTGGCATGCAACAGACGCTTTTAAAAATCGTTATTATTATTATTATAGCCACTATAAAAGACAAAGACACAAAAACATGTTATACCTGTATGGCATGCTCCATGCACAGTTTAGCTGAAAACCAAATCCTGTAACATTTGCTACATTCGTAAAAAGCAACGAAACACAAGCAATGATACTAAGTGCGTGACATCTGGGACTATGTGCCACGTATTCCTCTCATTTAAAATATTAATTAATCGAGGATTATTCAAATAACGGCTGTATTTATCATTTGACTCTCGAATCCATCTGTTGTACACCGATTGAATCCAATTTGAATACATAAAATTTGTTAGCACAGTAATTATAAAAGTGAAATGTAATAGGAACGCTGGTGTTTGTTCATGTTCAAATGAGAGCATGTAAAGAGATATCAAAGAGAAAAACAAGTTTAAACAAATTCTGGTACAGATAATATAAAAAAAAATATATTTAGAAGACTACTTTCAGAAAGTGTGTTATATTCAAGTCTAAAATACTATTAAGTTTAACATTTAAATTCTTGACTTCTGCTCAACACAGGCGAGATCATTTGGAAAAGAAATCTGGTACAGTGTGTGTAAAACAACATGGCGGCGTGGATAGGGCCAGATGCTAATGTTGATACTCTACACAATGGTGTGAGCCTCTACACCTGATCCGAAACCTGAATATAAATCTATATTTTATTGTATTTTCGAGTGAATCTAGTATTGGATTTTAGACATGTTTGCATAGTGGGATTTGCTGTCAGGCAGTTTAGAATTAATTAATGTGATATATTATACACAACGTTTCTGCATATTATTTCAAGATCAACAAACTGTGACTACTAGAATGATTACTACTCTTTCTGAATTCTAAAAATCTAAAAAAAAAAGAATTATCTAATTGGATTTTACATTGTGCATTATTTTATCCCAGAGTAGCAATTTAGGTTTCAAAGCATTTTTTACCACAAATCTCATCATATTGAGGTGACTAAGGTATTCTTTCATACAAAGATGATAAACAACTACAACGTGAGAAAAGGCTGCTTAAACCAGATTTAGAGAGTCTTTCAACGTGTCTACTATCAGTGCTTTCATTGGTTTAAAACATAGAGTACAGCTGTGCTAACAGTAAACACTTATTCACAACTGTTGCAAACCTGAAGAAAGCAATCAATCCAACATAAAAATATATATATACTTAAGCCTTTCTCAATCTCAACCTGGTTCTAGTCGTCAAAAAAATAAACAGTTAAATATTCTTCACGTGCACACAAAGTAGTAAACTGCTTCACCTAGTGGAGTATATACAAACTATAACAATAATCCAAAACACAAGACTGAATCTAACATGCCCTGAACAACATGAAAGCGAACATTACAAAAGAAGCATTAGAGTGTGATCTACTAAAGAAAAAAAAAACACTTATTATAAAGAATATTTAGCTCAGTAGGCTAAACTCGTCGTAGCCACTGTTTGTGCGCTGAACTATAGAGATCCTTTCACACCTTTGGAAAAGAGTCGTCTCAAATTTGCACTGCACTTTATATTCACCACTAGAAGTATTCGATACTAGTGGGTTATCTTTGAGTGTTTCACACCAAAACCTGCATACTGTAAAGGCCTTTACTTTCACGCGCCCTTAATTTTTGTGATTTTCGCGATAAGACGATGATCGCAAAAAGAAATAATATGGCCGCAAAAATTGCAAAATTATGAATGACAGTTTTGTCTTCAAAATCAAAGCTATAGCTATCTTGGCTAGCTAGGCCATTACATCGCACTTCACTATACACAGCCAGACACTTGTGGCCTACTAGAGTCACGTGGTGGTAAGTGCTAAGCCTAGGTTAAAAAACAAATGAAAATTGTAAAATCGTAAAAAAAAGGCCACAAAATATTTCAAATTGTAAAGTCGAAAAAATAGAGGGATTTACATTAATCAAAACCTTCACTATTTAAATTGTAGTTAAAATTGTCTTGTGATATTCCTCTGTAACATACCTGCCTGGAATTTCCACGTACAACACACACAAATTAGTCATTCATATTCTGTTATCTCTCTACACAGATGCTACGCTAAGTACCAGCATTATCATTATCCAGGCCAGAAAAAAGAAATCCCATAGTTTGTTCATTACTATATTTTATTCAATGAAAGCTGGGTAAAGAAATAATAACAGACCATCACATCCTCACTAATTGCACAATCAATTAACTAATTGATCATTAAATTTTACGTGATATATTAATATTGGACTCAACTATAATTCAGTGTACACATATTTTACAGTTTTTGACATCATGTTTATTATGGATGATTTATTCAGCAAAACAAAGAATACAGGAAAATAAGAGCGCCCAATTTAAGGGTGCTATGGAAGGGATGCCCGCAGCCACCTCCATGAGCATAAAGAACTTGGATGTACACGCCACAGTGCGTTTTATTTGTTTGATCTCTAACAACTAGTGGGTTATCTTATTTCTTATTCTTATTCATATATTTTATGTGATTGTAATTTACATTTAAAATTTAAGCACATACATTCAAATTAAAAAACATGAATTTATATTGATTTTCTCATTACAAAAAATGAATCTTCCCAGTGGATATGAATCAAAGTTATTAGGAATTCTTTGAAAAATCAAATTGAATAACTTGTTTACATTATTGTTAATATAATAATAGAGATTTATATAGTGCTTCACATTATTACCCCCAGTCAACACATACTCAGACTCCCTGGGGATTATACCATTTAAATGTTGCAGCTATGATCAGCACATTTGATATTTGAACCTACCAGGCATCCACTTATACTCCTGGGTGGAAAGAGACAAGTGCGGATAAAGTGCCTCGCCAAAGGACAAATGCGAAATGCACAGCGGGGGATTGAACCTCTGACCTCAAGTTTGAGATGCAGAACTGCAACCGCCTGTAACAAACCACTCTTTCCAAATGTTATTAGCTGTATTTAAAATTAGAATGTGAAAAATGTTTCCCAATAGCCAGAAGCATCATATTTCTGTATTCCTTGCCATAGACCTTAAATTGGCTGCTTTAATTGAAGGAATTTTATTAAAAAGAAATAAAAACTGAATTTGTACCTTTAACATGAGTCATTAATGGTGAAGTAGTCATTGTTTATCATTATTAATATTATTTAAACTACAAAATAGCAGATACTGCTGCGTATGCCCTTCATAAAGTTATGCATCTTAGAATAGAACCTAAAAAGTGACATACTGCGTCGAAAGAAAATCAAATAAAATATAAATTTATATTTTTCTTATACAGAAATGCACCTGGTATCGACAATTACCACATTGATTATCAATCATAGTGTGAAATGGTCAAAAGTAATCGAAAACATTAAAGTATTGAAACATTCCCATGATACACTTGTGCCTGATAGGCGCATTAAATGTTCGAACCTAAAGACTTACGGTGATAGACTCTGAGCTGAACCTTTGACCTTTAATTGATAATCACAAAGAGGACGCTACTGTATACATCAAAATAATCAACAAATTCACGATGGTTGTCATCATTTACAGCGGTATAGTCATTTAGGAACAAAGGATGGGTAATTACAGTATACTAGCAAATGTAATCATAAGAAAGAATTAATAATCCAAAGTCAATAACTTATTTATTATTTATAGTAGTAATAGTAGTAAAGTTTGCTTCCATGTGATTTATCTGTTATAATTATGGCAGGTTATACCATATCTTGAGAAAGAAATAGTGTCTTATTAATAGAAAAATCCAAGAATAGCTTGCAACATATATTGATAAAGCATATGAATGGTATAGTAATCGGTTCAAATTCTAATTGGGACTATACATATTTTTCTCAAAAGTCGATAATTAGTTGTAAAGTAGAACTTAATTGTACAGGCGACAATAGCTGCAGTAGCTGCAGTAGATCTAATTAAAGCAAGCTTCTCAACACATCAAATTTCATTTTGCTGCAGATAGCGATAACCATCGGCACTGACTTCCATGAGAAAACTGATAACATAGTAGTGAAAACATGCAAATGCTATGAATTTGCCAAGATAGGTTATTTTTCGGGAGATTCTTGGTTGCTTGCGCATGTCGGTCCCGATTTCTGGGAAACTCCTGCGAGTTGCAGGAGACTTGGAACCCCTGAGAGTAAAGAGAGATGATCATCTCATGGAAAAGTACAAATTAGTTCTCAACAAGAACAGGTAAAACATGATCATATACCCATTTACAACTAAACTCACACTAAAAACCAGCTGTACCAGCTAAAAAACAGAATTACTAACAAGGTCAACATAATTTTTGATTATTTTCATAATATTTAAAATAAACAAGCTTTTAATTCGTAATAATAAAAATATGAATAGCCGTTAGGTAAATTGTATTTCTTCGTGATTAAAACAAATTTCTTTGTCAACTACCAGAGTCATCTAGTGAGAGGAGGTACATGTAATGCTAAAAGAGCTCACCCTCCTTTACCAGCAACCTGTTTAATTCCTACTAATATAGTATTTTATCACAAACTAAAAACTCCATCTCCTAGTCTTCTATGATGAGATTGTTGGGAAAATGATACCGTATTATTAATATCAATAAAATAGAATTCAAATTGTCTTTCATCAGGTTGAAGGCTTCAAAAACATCAGGGAAATGTTTTCAACTACACGGTTTCATACAGCATAAAAATGATGAATTTCATAGCGATGACTTGTATGCATTAAAAATGCTGATTTGAAAATTTTCTATATTGTATTACAACACAACATAATTATACGCATAATATACCAACAGAAAACCATTGAACTCTACAGCTTAAAATAGAACATATAGAGAGCTTGTCATCTTGAATGCAACGTGCCTACTACTCCGGCATAAGCCTGCTAAATAAGCTGAACTACGACGGAAAGCAATCTACAAAAACATATGAAGCTGACAGCGACTCAGTTTGATTTCCATTTTTGGATTCCAATTTTATGATCTCTATCTCTTAATGACCAACGTGAAATGAGATATATGTATACAATGCTATAACTTGCACTTTAACTTGAGATTTCTTACGATTGAATCATTTATCTTAATCACAACGACTTTGTTGTTACTCGCAAGTGAAATTAATCTGGTAAAACACGGGATGACAGGTCGAATGGTAAGAACCATTAAATTTGCTTTTTTGAAAAATTTACAACACATTATCATATTAAGAACAGATATTTATTACGATTAATGAGAAAGAAAATTAGGAAAATTCAATTCTATTCCAACCCAGAATAGTCTAAGCTTGAATACGATTGTATATTTGTGGAAAGATAATACTGTAATGATAAATTTTTATTATTTTCAAGTTTTATAATCAACACACTATATTGTGGTTGACATGATAAATGTGCAGGAATTACCGACTCACTAATACCAGTCATAAATTCTAAAATCATAAAGTTATGTACGTAAAAGTACATAAACTATAGATTTTGAATATTTCTTATTCATAAGAAGAAACAAATCAACATGTATTTATTCAACAATTTTTAAAATTTTATTTTTATCATATTATTTTCATAAATGGACAAAGAGTAAAAAGCAACTTCATATCAATATGACCCACCTCCATAAACTAGTTTTATACATGTGCATTTTGAAAGATGTTTCAATGATAATTTGATATTCAACTGCATTTTGTTAATGTTATTCCATTTCTGTTGTCATTGATACAAAACCATCAACATTAATAAATACTTTCTGCAAAATATAATGTTTGATACTTGATCTAGATAAATTTTTTCAATGATGTCGTAGATAATTAATTATAAGAATTTGAAGAATGTCAAAAAATAAAACATCTGAAAAAATGGAAATAATGCCAAACTGCAAAGAAATGCCTGTCATAAGGATGGATATGAGTTACTGTCATACATAAACCACTAAAAATACAACATAGCAAGAAACAGCGTGGGTTGGTGAAATTTAATTTTCTGTTTCTGTGTGTGCAATTGTATCTTCTTTGATTTCATCCTTAATCTTGGCTTCCGTATGCGCTTTCGCTTTTTAAATCTCCAATCAAATCATTCCAATTTCCGAATCCATATCCTTCGTAAATGCTACAAATCTCCAATCAAATCATTCCAATTTTCGGATCCATATCCTTCGTAAATACTACAAGCTATGCCCCTTCCATCAATGGCCCATGACATTAGACCATACATAATAATTATTATATTAATACTAATCTAATTATTTGGAAGTAATAACAAATATAATAATATTAACAATAATAGTAACAGAATAATCGCATAATATGCCATTGATCAATGCATTATATTAACACTAACTGAACAACTAATTGTTTATTATGATTGTTTAATTGATTTCTTCCAATTCTTGCTGAGATGTGTCGGGTCAATTTGGTTGTTGCCAACTACCAGTTGATAAACAATGTTTTAATCTGTGCCTACAGAAATGATAAAATCAATCAGCAACCAATTACATTGTTATTCTAAAATAAACTATAAGAAATTGGATTAGTAGATTAATTAATTATATTTATTTATTACAAATTTAACACAAAAAAAAATTAACAATTTTGGTTTGGTTTTACACTGGCAAGAAGTGTATCAGAACTAGAAATTTCTTATAGCTCCTGGTCAGGTAATACAAGTATACAGCACAAACATACAAGAAATATTAAACATACAGTAGCCAAAATTCTATTTGTGGCTATTCCGTTCATAAATAAAATAATTTAAAAGCATAAATTTAAAATCAGGTATCAAGTATCAACATATTGCTATTAATAATCTCTTTTCAAGCCCTAATGTTTAGATCCTGAGTTATCTGTGCCAGAGAATCAAATATTATTTTATAAACTATATATTTTTAAAATATGATAATGAATAATTTATGAATATACATTGTTAATTTGAAGATACTTTTTGTGGTAGAGTATAAGGTTGACTATATAACATAATTTTTTTTTAATAGAAAAAATAAGATTTTTTGTTAATATTGTTTTGTAATAATTACAACCATAATAGCTACTGATATCACAATCTATATGAAGAGTAATACTCATCCGAAACCTGCTTTTATAAACAACTTGCACTTAACATGGAAATAGAAAATGGATCATTTTAAAATTTAGTTCATGGATTAGGGCATTAATATCAGACCTTTATGATGGTTTTTTAAAAGGGGAAAATGCAGAAGAAAAATTAATTATTTAACTTAATTAAAAAATACTGCAGGCAGTCAAATGATATATTACACTACATTGAAAATATTAAACTTTTATATTATTTATATACTTTCTAGAACTGCAAATTTGTTATACTGTCTGTCTACTAGAAATGTCTCATGACAGCTTCCCTACACATTCTACCTCTCCTTCAGCCCTTCAGTAAATTTACTTATTCTGGTTACTTCAAATTTTCAATACTATTGTACTGGTATACCAATACTATTGAAACTATTTTACTAATAGTGTTAATGAACTTAACCATACAATTGCATGTTGAAAAGAACAAAACATAACACAACACAATTAAAATATAACTGAAATATAATAAAATATATTAAAAATAATTATATAATAATACATAATTATATGTTTTCGGTACACCATGTGGCGTGTGCCAGAAATCTCCATTGAGGTTATTTTATTATAATTATTATATAGTTATTATATAATACAATGCAATTATATAATACACAGTAAATCTAGTACTGGAAAGATATATTGTATTATGAAATTTTATAAAATGATAAAAATAAATCCATCCTTACCACTTTTTCCCCTCACACTCTACTCTTTCCTTTCTCTTCTCTTTATTTACCAGTCAATTTTCTACCCACTCCCATTTTTCTTCCTATACTTTGAGACTCGGTCTATCTTTTTAGATGCCTTCCATTCCCTGCCCATTGCAAAACACAGATACTACAACCCTTAAGCAAGTTTAACTAAAAAAATATGTCCATGAACTCACATATCACATAATTAATATGAATATGTATAAGCACTTTCCATGACACGGAGAGCAGTTACGGGCCTATACTCTTGATTCGTCAACAAAAAGAACTCAACGTCATTCACTCAAAAGGTGCATAAAGAAATCTACTATGGTGGAGCGCAAATATAAACCATGCTTAAAAAATCACTGGATATAAATAAGCAATTTGTTACAAGTGTGCAAATTCTCAAATGAGACTTAAGGTCAAAATATGTTAGAACAACCACGTTAAAATCTGACATACGGGCTCGTAATTCTTAATCTAAAAAAATCATGAGACAAATCTTATCCACTGTAAAATTTTTCTCTTGGTTTTTTTTTTTTTTTTTCAAGGGATCTCCTCAATGACCCTAAGGGCTCATATCACGTACGATTAATTCATATGTTTTCCCATTATCTTACTATATTTTATTATGTACAGCATGCCATGATACGCATCGTTGACAACTGAGTGTCCAATGGCTGATCAATTTGATTATCTCTGCTGTAAGTGACTCGCAAATACAGTTTTTCTTCCACTTATGTACTGGAATGTGTAAATGTTATGTTGTACTACTGGCGATATATGATGATATTAACATTCAATCCTTTAGCTGTAGCTAGTTATTTTTAACAAACCATTTAAAGATATTATGTCTGTGGTATTTTCTATAAAAAATAAACTTAAAAACATAAATTATGTTTTTTTTGAAAAGTACAAAATTGATAATCATGAACTTCCAAGGAGAAAGATTAAAATATTCATTTTAGCTGATTTACAGATTTTTACAATGAAAACCTGTGAAATTGATAACTAGCCAATTTACAATCAATATAGAATATATGAATATTAATAATTATTTATTTATTTATTATTATGTGTTGGTTGGAAAAGTATTTGCTGTGTTAAAATTATAAATTATTTTTTATTCTTTTTTTTTTCTTTAAAAAAAATTGTTTTAGGTCCAAGACAAAGGATATGCCAACAGTAAACTTCAACACTTTTCTAAGTGGCATATCCCTTCATAAAACAAACAAGAACACAAGATGCGTAGGTCTCAACATGGCGTTATAAAAGTATATCTATTTTTATACCTCCATGGTTTTAATATGCGGCTTAAGAAGTGGAGTTATCTTTGGTCGTGAGAAAAAAATCCTGCAACACTGACAGGAATTGAACCCAGGAACCTGGGATTGGAAAGAAGGCATCTTAACCATTCAACTCCACTCCAGTTTAACGGACTAAGAGAACAAAACAAAAATAAAATTGAAATGAATACCTAGACATGAGTATATAGCTATATACAGTGGACAGTTAAGAACAATGGAACAAAATGGTGTTGACATGAGAGTGTGACTACAAGTAGCTGACTGCAATTGGAAGAGGTCATTAACGTACTGCGTTGTAAAATGGCCAAATTGCAATGGCCACGTTGTGGCATTGCAATTTTTGGAGAATCAGGTCGGACGGCGACCGTTGGGCACTGAGTGTTTGGCTATGTGAAGTGGATGAATTTCAAATGTAAGTGTTGCGTAACAAACTTGATATGTTGAAATGTTAATGTTTCTAGTGAGAGAAACAAGCCTGGCTGCGACATTTAACTGAAGATGAAGTTACCAGAGAAATTCGTTGGGAAGTCGATAAAGGACAGCTAGCATTACAGTAAGCTAGAAGAGTCATTGAATATGCAACTCAATGTAGGGCACCGTAATCGCAATGTAAGTAATAACAGACGCCATTTGAATTGTCCGTACATTTTACCCCACATTCTCTAATTCCTTGTTCAATAAACCATATTGTGGTTTCAAGTGTACATGTCTATATCAAGGGTTAAGGCATTTAAATGAACAAATGTTAAGCGTGTATGTTACCAGTGGCATTTTAAATAAAATTAATTAACATTTAGTGAATTGCAGTAATTAGCTACTACTGTATAATTTATCATAAACTGTTACGAATAACGCTTTATAACAATGTAGATGATAGTACAGTTTGAGAATTAACAGGCCACTCCTATTTATGATGAAAACCTTAATATCGGTTTTACAGTAAATCTGTATGGTTTCTTTGTATACAGTATGATTTGATGTTCTCCACATTCTTGCGCACTTCAAAGTAGGTGACTTATGCTGTGTTCATTAGAACATGTGAAGTCGGTGTTTCGAAGTTCACAACTTGTGAAACGCGTTCATCTGGTCGGTGAACTTGTAAACACAAGTTGTGAATTCGAGTAGAACTTTCTTTCTCGATTTGCAGAAGTAGTGTGAAAAACGGCGAATGTAACACAAACGAGCAGATGTATTTATTGCAATTTGTTTAGGTAATATAATTTCAGTTAAGAAAAAACGTTTTTTGTATGTTTTATTTGCAACCTCATGATTTGCTCTGTATAACGTTCTGAATTCACTTGACGGAGCCCTAATTTAAGCTTTTTTTTTACATGGGCTAGGCCTACGCCAAGGAGCACATGCGTGTGAAAGTGCTTGTCAAAATCCCGAATAGGAAAAAATAATGCCATTTAGCGTTCGTCAAATGAATGCACTCTTCTCGTGTTCTCGCATGTTACAAATTGTGAAATCAGTTTTCACAAGTTCTAAAGAATGCAGCATTATACCCTTAACATCATGACAGTTTCACAATGCATTAAATTTCACTCTGGATGCTAGGCTGTCTAGGACTTCCATCAATATTGCACCATGCTGTATATGTCACATAGTAAGCAGAATTCCATCAAGCACCATAAACCTACAACACATGTAGTTTCAAATTGGAAATGGTGAGTCTTTTATTCATAGTTGTGCGATAAACATTAAATAAAATGAAAACAAAAAAAATAAAATAAATATCATGAGTTGGATCCAGAAAAGTATTCTTTGTTATTATAAGTTTACAATGTACTCTATTTTATAGTTAACTGGTACACATATATTTAAAGCATTATTATAAATTTGAGTGGCTAAATTATGTGTGGGAAATAAATGATGGGTGGGAAATAAATGATGGGTGAGAAATATGGTTTTTAAGCTATGTCTGCACTATAAATTTTTAGTTGACAAAAACCTGCAGTATGTCCATATATGGATTTGGTATAATATCACCATATATGGGCAAATCACAGAGAGGTTGATGACAAAGCTTAGAGCTCACAGCTTTTGCAGATCCATAGATTGTTAAATCCAGCTAGAAATTAAATCAAAACATTGCCATGAAAACACACGTACATAGCTTGGAGAAGTCACCGTGTTCATATTTATGACTGCACATTTGCAAAGGAACTGAATATTTATATATTTTTTTGGCATAGCTTGTTGCATAGCAATCAATCCACCGTGATTAACTTGTAATATATAAAGCGATTATAGAAGTCATCAACATTTTTAGAGTGGAGTAAAGCCTACTTACCGATAGCGAGCAAAGCATTAATGTACGAAAGATGTTTACAGATATGTTTTGCAGCTACAAGCTACCAACGAATCAATTTGTTAAATAGCGTATTTCAGTTTCTTTATTTAGTGCGCATATAAACTATCAAAATTTTATAAAAACATGTTCATTTCAGACTCTGCAATAGTAAGATTGTTATTGTAACATAAAATAATATTAATTTACTAACTTGAAGAGAATAATTGATTTGAGGTATTCAGACAACTTTGGCCCACAACTGCCAACAGCTAAATATTCTATGCAGTAAGCTACATTCAGCGACAGAACACAAAATGCTGATTCATATAGCATGTTAAGAAATAAGTCATCAGAAAAACACTACTATCTTTTTTCTTTTGAAAAATAATTCTTATATGACTTCCTATTATATGACTAAATTTTGTTACCTTTTTTCTTTTGAGGTGTAATCTTCAAATGCTCTACTTCTAAAAAGCTTAGATTTCAGTGTGGTTTACTTTGCAAACTAATATTCATAAGATATGAGATTCCTGTATCTGGTATATACAGCTTGAAGCTGGCTGCAGTACTGCTTGTTTTAAACTACGGTAGTGGACCAATTATTATTTTATTCAGTTTCTAAAGTACAAAACTCTAAGCAAACTAATATTCATAAGATTTGAGATTCCTGTATCTAGTATATACAGCTCGAGGCTGGCTGCAGTACTACTTGTTTTAAACTAAGGTAGTGGACCAATTATTATGTTAAGTTTCTACAGTACAAAACTCTAAAGCCGGACACACCATTTCGTTGACAGTCTGTCAACTGACGAATGCACCTTCGTTAGTGCGAGTGCTTGACAGCATGAAGCCATCTGATAACTGTTCAACTGCCAGTAGCAGTCCGAGCGTTTTGCCCTGTTTTGCTGCAGTCTCTGTGTAATCGTGCCGATGACCGTCGGTTGATGCAGTATGTTTCCGGCATACCATAAATCTCATACAGAGATTCTCCAACAGCTAGGCCAGATCATGTCCCATACGTCTGAGCCCACACCCAGGTGACCCACCTGCTGTGCCGCCTCTACCCACACACACACTTACAAAACTACCAAGTTTTGAACTTTCTAGGACAGCAATAAAGTAGTAGTCCAACTAACTTATTGTCATGCATTCTGTTCACTTTTACACTGTTCATTTTGATCAAATATTAAATACAACTTATTCCTCATTAAAATTCTGGTGAGTGTACTTTTAAATTTGCTTATTTAGTTAATGCTTGCAATGGGTTGCATTTAACTCAATCAGACAGCGTTGTATACGTGCATCATGATGAAAAACAAAGAAATGCACATTCACTGCTAATAACGTGCATGTTATGTGCATAAAGTAGGTAGACAAACATGATTTAACGATAAGCACTCTTTCTATATTTCACTATGTTCCCATAAAGTACTGTTTTATCTTATTTTTTGGGACTGATATTTAGGTCTGAGAAAAAGGTGGTACAATTTGGATTGTTTTTAATATTTGATGTGTTGAATGAAAATGTGTATATTATTTAATTTCTTATTTCTTTTATAACATCTAACAACAAGAACCTTGTCTAATTAAGAATGGAATGATCATAAATAAACTAGTATCTCTGTAAGGCTTAACTAGTGGAATATTTCATGTATCGATTAAAATACAAAATTATACTAAAAAACAATCACTGAAAAAATTACAAACATAAAAATTCTGTTTCCACAAAATGACAAAAACCAAAATATGACTTTTTAATTTTAACCACAAATTATAATTTTTATGAAAAGATGTTGCAATGCCAAGAATAAATATCAATGGACTTGGCATTGATACATTTGAATTAATTTTTTGATAAACAAAAATACAGTATTGATATTAATATTCCAAACAGCTGCTGGTGCCCTCGTAATTGATGAATTTTAATATCATAATGATCTGTTTCATTCTAAGAATTTGGTGGTATAATTTAACACATTTTAAAAATGACAGGGAGAACTTTAAAAGAAGAGCATGGTGAGATGTAAATAGAAAAGTAATTTGAAAAGTATAAGCATGGGGCTTGCTACAAAAATCTAAGGGGTGGGCATTATACTCAGACCATAACCCAACATTTAAAATTCTGACTTGATTCAATTTTTTTTATAAAATACATGAAACTGAAATGTTGCTGGCTTTTTCAACAATAGGCGGGTTGAAAACTGTCATGTCAAGGTTGAGGCAGAAAAGAAAAGAACAGAAATGAGTAGAGGTTCTTTATTGCAGCTTTATGTCTCAGTCATTCAATCCCGTAGCGATTGGTAAACGTTTAGGTCTAGGCCATGTGCAAAGTTATAATGGCTCTGTAAAAATATGTTTGAATGGTGATAGGAAGCCTATGTAGTGCAGATTCACGGTCAATTTTTAATGATGTAATACCATGCCTGGAAAACTTAAAAAAAAAAAACCAGCTACTTTCAACTGTTGAAATTATACCCTTAGCTTATACAACTGGACGTTGAAACACCTGAGCAGCTTAGCAAATTTATGCTTGTCTCTGTGAATCTGCGTTTCAGTGTCGCCCCTAGTAGTAATGAAATGGAGAACGGGCAAAACACAGGTGATAATTTGTTGTTCTTTTTCAAAGAGATGTACTGCGTTATTTTAACATGCGTATGCAAAGAGTGTACTGCATGATGTTTTACCTGGAATCAACAGAATAAATATCTTACGAAAGACAGAATAGCCTGGAGGGCATATAATACACTCAGAGTTCTCCACGGTTCAATGCACACTGTGATTCCCGCAAGTTTTAGACTACTGCGGTCGGCTTCTCTACAAAAATCATATATCACAATGTTAAGCTCTAGCCACACTATCAAATTATATGCGACAAATTTGAGTATTATGTGCCCATGGGCTAACGATGTCATATTATACTCAAATATGGTCATATTTCATCATGTCATTAGATCAAATGCCTTTGGAACACTAAAGATCTGTATACACACTATCAAATTTTATGTGATAAACTTTTGTAATATATGGGCCTGATCATGTCATATTACACCCAAATATGGGCATATCACATTTGTTTGTCACATAAAATTTCATCATGTGGACAAAGCGTTATGGTCTTTGTTGAGTAGTAGGCCTACAGTATTACAAAACTTATTTAAATGTGTAATTTTAGGGTCCAGCTTTTGGGACAAATTGGTTGACAGTTACCAATGACAATCGATCAATTATTGAATCGTGGAAGAGACAGTTGAACAAATCTCTGTACAGATAAACTAATTACTAAGGAAACGCTCATTCATCACTGTCAGTTGGTTTCAAAAATGATTAATATTATGATCAAATATTTGTGAATGATGCCTCTAAATTGGAATAGACAAATCGATGTATTTTTTCTTCCTTTAAAAAAGCTGAAATCAGATACGCTAGATAATAATTGAGCGCTTATGAACGAAATTCTATACCCATACAGAGATATAGTTTTAACAATGTAATGAAAAATGCTATATTGACTATATTGTGTGTTTTGAAGCATGAAATAAAATATGCATTATGATAGCTTATACAATTACAAAATTATTTGCAGAAGTGCTACCATGTACCTGCCAAAAAGATCAAACATTTTTAATAATTACAATTTCATTTATTTTTTTTTTCATATTTATGATTAATTTTACATGGTTATAAAATATAATATGAGGTTCACTGCAAGGTTAGCACAACAGAGTGCAAAACAAAATTAGAAATATCTGATGCAAACCATGATGGTCTGATATATCAAACATCATTTTATTCATCTTTAAAAAAAAATTTTTTTCATATTTAGGAAATTGAACAAGTTTGAATACTGAAAATTAGAACAGAACAAATTTTTTATCACAATGGCTTAAATCACATTCTTTGGAGTTAGTTTCATTAAATATGATTCATATAAAATGTACATAAATAAAGCCTTTTCCACACTATCAAATTTTTATTTGACAAAACATGTGACATGACTAAATATGGTCATGATGACATCACATCACACCATGACCATATATAGGCACATCATGACTATATATGGGCATACAACAGTTTTTTGATAATTTGATAACCTGGATAAATCTTAAAATGATGATGATGGTGGTTACATTTCAAAGTGGAATATGTAGTTTGGTAGTTAAGGTACTTTCCTTCCCAACCCTGGGACTTGGGTTCGAGCCTTTCAACTTACATAAAAACTTTATTTTCAAATTAAAATGGCTAAATACATTTGTGTTAATGTTTAAATGTTGTATGAATTTTTGTTACAGTATTTTCCTACTGCAGTAAAACATGCATTTTACGAGTGTCAATTTTACGAATAGTCGAGTTTATGAATGGTCTTTGCCCATAATGACGTCACCATCGACCAATTATTACCTAAAAAAAGTCTGATTTCTTGTATTTATTTATTAATAGTTTGATCTTTTCTTCCATTTCTGGTATAATAATCACTATATTAATGTAATAAACCTAACCAGAACAACAAACTACCAACGCAAGTGCCGTCGGATTGAGCGCACATGTTTACGATGACAAATGAAAGTGTTGGGGTCAGCAACTTATTGACATAGTGAATGCTAGATATGATCACGAAATGCAATAAACAACGCAATTCGGCGATCTAACAACTAGAAATAACACGATAGAAAGGTCCATACATACAGATATTTGAATAAGAGTTAAAATAATATGTTGTTAAGTGAACAAATGCCAAAACGGTTAAAATAATTTGGTTTTTATTAAAGGTAAATTCAGCTAGGCTCTAGAGCGGTAGACCATACTGCTGCACTGTCGGTTTGTACTAGGCCTGATGGAAACTGACACCCGATCTAGTTTACGAATTTTTCAATTTACGAACACCCATTGGTACCAAGGGGTACGTAAAATTGACGTCTTACTGTATTGTGAGTTCTTACCCATTAACTTTTTGACACACCCCTGGCTAGTGTAAAACACACCCAATAAAAAACAATATCTAATTTGTATCGAATACAGTATATAAAATATTATAACCAATTGGGAGATAAAAAGGTGTTTATATTTTCATCTAATTATTAACTATCATTTGACACCTTCCACTATAGAACAGATGAAATGTGTTCCGATGATAAATTATCCACCAAAAATATACTACAGCATTAAGAAGACGTTGATTATTGTAGAAAGTAAATTAGAAACAATACAAATGAGGAAAAACAGAACAGAATAAATATCAGCTCAAAATCCCAAAGGAAATTCATATGTTATACAATAATAATTTGTAATGACAAACAATATCATCTATATGGAGATAGAGAATGAAAATTTAAAAAAACGTTGCTTAGTGGAACTTTCACATACTTTTTACTAAGTTATTTTCATATACTTTGAATATTTATATGTAAATTAAAACAAAAGAATTCTTTTAGCTACTCTCAATTTTTCATTCCAACTACCATTTATATTCACAATAGGAAAATAAAATTACCATCTTAAGTAACTTCAAGCAGACTGGAATATTCCTACCTTTGTTATTATCAAAGTAGCCATATTAAAGACCTGTGACCCGATAAAACTTTTTTGGTATGTCATATCTACCAGTAGATCAAAATGTGCTATGCACTGCATTACAACCCAAATACAGGATGGTGAGATAAGGATGTTTGCATTTCAAATAATCATACAAGGATGATGTATATAAAAAACTCTTGACTGCTACATTATTAATTTGCTGCATTTAAATTTTCAACATCCAGCAAAGGATGAATGGAAAGACTGAGAATTTCACGTGACCATTTGCGATCATGGTTTTACTAATGAAATAATTGGTTGATATCAGCGCAAGTTGAGGTTAGCGATAGTGAACATCAATCACATGGTATACATACGACCTCACCTGTAACCTATTAACAAACGCACAAACAATGTCCAAGAAAATCAGTCTAAAGTGGAAACAATATATTTCAATCTAATCACACAAAGCATAGCGATTTAAAGAGGTTGTGTAACAATATTGCTGAGAGTAAGAAATATTGATTATTCTATTTATTGGACTTTGGTTACTAAGTTTATAGTATTAAGTTTATATGATTCAATTTATCAATTGAATCATATAAAGGCCAAAAATAAAACTTGTTCTTGTGTTGATATTTTTAAGAGAAGGAAAGGATATACAATGTATTAGTTTATTTTACCATATTTATGCCACTATACTGTTCGTTTTAAGTTTGTGAGGAGGGCATATCAATGAGGACTATAATTATATCAAGTTTGTGTCAAGACAGTGAATAAAGTACAGTGTTTATTAGGTTCAAATAATAAAGCTTAGCATAAGTAAAATACAACAAAAAATGTAAATCACAAATAATAATTTTGACATTCAAAATTATATTATTGTATAAAATTATAACATGATTTATAACCTAAAATTTACAAGGTTAAGAAATATCAAATTTACAAAATCAGTTTCTTCTGTGTGAAATCTATGCGTGAAACTCAGCATCTAACAACATGATGGTGAGAATGCACAAGTTAAAACTTATCTTAGTAATACGAAGAGGTAATTTAGATAAATGTTACACCAGTAATAGTGCATAACAAGTGCAATAACCTGAAACAGATCTTTCTGATGTATACGGTTTGTTTAAATCATCCGAAACACTCCAGTTAAAGAACATTAGCCAATTTTTACTAAACGTTTTACGACAACATAAGAGCCAGATTCTCTTCAAGCTGAGGTCTCCAAGTATTGTTACTCTAGTTATTTACTTTTAAAATCCAAAATAAAGCCTTTTAATACGTAATTATTCATGATCAATGTGAAACACTTCAAAATACACTTAATTTATCCACCAATCTTCCATATTTGTATAAAATTCAGAAATACTTTTACAACCGATTCAAAAATGTTAAATGCTATTTTTCGAGACTTTCAAAATTTTGCCGTTTCAATACATTGGTCTCTTTTTTTTCCTGTATTTGTGTTGAAGCACTTTTGACGGTTTTTAATTGTAGAGAGCATCATGATTGTTAGTTTTTCGCTGTTTAAGAGTCGCCCTCATTCCACAAAGTGTAATAAAGATAAATTATTAATAATTAGTATTGCTAGTACACACTCTTTATGTTTTCCAATTCGAGTATATTTTGTGGATTTATGAAAACCTGTTGGTGAAACAGAGATCTAATAGCTTCATGCTTGACAATAGGTGAGGCCATTGTAAACAATTAATATGCGTATTTATTCTTGAGTTGCGGAGAGCTTTGATTACATCGTGCTAACGTAGTTATTGAATGATATTGATTTTGGTTATGCATTCAAATGACCAGGTCAACCGTGAGCTAAATGGATGCTACGTCTATTTAATCTTCCCTATAACAGAATCGGATATAATAACCTAAATCCAAGTTTTATAACAAACAGCACTGAATACAATTCATTTTGTATATTTAAATTTTACTAAGCTTATATCATGGATCCTAGAGGATTTGGTGATTTATTAACATATATATAGTCTATATTAATATTTAACTCATTAATTAACAACAGCTAAGATCTGAGTGGTGTAGATTTTAATGTCCTCCTTTTGATGAATCATCACACACTGACAAAATTATCTACTTTCGGCGAGTTCAATCAAAATTATTTGTAAAGTTACTACTACCAACAATACCACTAATTAAACAAAAAAAATTAATGGTACTTCGAGTTAACAAAAAATATTTGATCATACTTTTAATAATAAAGGCTGTCAGTTGTATTAAAAAAAAAAAAATCTTTCGTATTATTTTAATACTATTTAACAACTGGCCATTTAAAAAAAAATGTAGAAATAATTTCCATTATCAATACTTGGCTAGTTATAGGCTCATGTATAATTATTTTTTTAAAGCAATTTTTTATTATTATTGGAGATTTCAGGAGAGCAGAGGGTGCACTAACTGGCCAAAAATAATTTTATTTTTATTTTAAATCACAATTATTTGCAGTCAGAGGGTTTGTTAAATAAATTATCAAAAAAGTTGGTTTTTTGAAGAAAAATAGAAATAATAAGATAGTTATAATGATTATTATTCTATTAAAATCATTATGTTCACTATTTCATTTATTGTAGCTCTAAATTGAAGATATTCTTATACTCTTGAATAATAATTAGTTTCTTTAACCTTTGACATGTGAGATAGAAGTAGGATAATGGTAGACAAACTTGTAAAATGAGGAGTAGGCCTAATTGCTTTCAAGATGACATTATCCATCAAAATGTATAATTCCTTATAAAATCTCAATGATCTTACAATAGAAATCATAACTACATTGTGACTCATTGAACTAAGTTTAAATTTGTCACATTTAAAATATTTAAATATATACTTAGGTAATGCAGTATATGATTCGTATTACCTAAAGGTTAGATGAAAAAAGATACACTTTTAGTGCTCTTGGTTGAATTCTATCAATCTATTTCTATTCTATCTTATCAATCTCCATCTAATGATTACACCCATAAACAAATCCGATAACAATCTGACTTTATTTTACTATGTTATAGCTACAGAAAATTCACATGATTATCCTCAAAGTGGTACATTTACGCCAGCTGAGTCAGTTCATTTGAATATAACAAAAAATATTAAAACCAAAATGAGTGACTATATTTCCAATCAGTTTGGTGTGTAAAAATGCTGCTCTCCCAGACCATAAGGTTAACATAATCTCATGCATTTTAATATAAACCAATGTGTGACTTGTTAGAATATTATCAAAACACCTGTCGTGAGTCACTTGGTTAAAAAAAAAAAAAAAAAATCAGAGTCGCTTTTAGAATACAAATTTGAGTTTGTTTTTTTTGGTCATCTACGAATGAATCAATTAGAGGATGTACAGAGATGTGATTAGAAAGAATAATACTACCAGCATAACAACTAATCAAAATCACTTAGTGAGAGATATCACAACACTGAGATCATTCTCATTAATATTAATTAAAAATCCATGGTTCGTATATAGCGTGGATTCAGATAATCTCGGTCAACTGCAAAATGTGAGCTGTGGTCAGATGTCCTTAACGGTCCAGTTAACGGTCCAGTTAACGGTCCAGTTAACGACAGATATCCATTTTAGCCAACTGTCAAAACGATTTTTTCCCTCCCTCCTAATTAAAAATCCATGGTTCGATATAGCTGTGGATTCAGATAATCTCGGTCAAGCGAAAAATGTGAGCTGTCCTTAACGGTCCAGTTAACGGTCCAGTAAATGAGACATATCCATTTTATCCAACTGTCAAAACTTTTTTTTTCCTCTTTCAAATTCTAGCCCATATAATTTTTTATGTTTGTCATTTTCATTTCTATGATTACTGCTGTTTTTTAGCATTTCATCAAAGTTGGAATCTCCTTCCAGTTGATTTGCATTTAAATTAGCAAAAAAAAAAAGATAATAATAATAATTTTATATAAATTTGTATAATTTTATCTAAATTTAAACAGATCAAATTACTCAGATTTGAATAAACAAAAATCTGAGTAATTTTTTGTGTTTGTCATTTTCATTTCTATGATTACCGCTGTTTTTTTAAGCATTTCATCAAAGTTGGAATCTCCTTCCAGTTGATTTGCATTTAAATTACCAAAAAAAAGATAATAATAATTTTATATAAATTTGTATAAATTTATCTAAATTTAAACAGATCAAATTACTCAGATTTGAATAAACAAAAATCTGAGTAATTTTTTATGTTTGTCATTTTCATTTCTATGATTACCGCTGTTTTTTAGCATTTCATCAAAGTTGGAATCTCCTTCCAGTTGATTTGCATTTAAATTACCAAAAAAAAGATAATAATAATAATTTTATATAAATTTGTATAATTTTATCTAAATTTAAACAGATCAAATTACTCAGATTTGAATAAACAAAAATCATGCATATCTGATATAAAAAAAAAACACACAAGCAAGCTGTACAAAACAACTGAATGGTCGTTAATGGAAGTAGTTGAGAATATACTTTTAAAACATTATTAACTTTATGTTATGAATAATTCATCACATCAAATTTTATTTAATTTTTATCTATATTTAGATTAAAAGTATAGAGAGTTTTGACAAGCCAGGGTAGTTTTATTGAAGTAGTGCGAAAAAGCAATGCCACAACTAAGGCTGCGAGAATAACTGTTGATTTAGCAGCAAGTAACCTGTATACTGCCACCAAGTAATGTTTTAATTGGGGTTTATGGTTCGGGAGAACCCTCTTTTCTGGCAAAACCCCCTCTTTAAATTTCCCAAATAAGTCCTCCAACCCAACTAATGCACTGCAGACCCCATCCAGACACATACATTTTCAAGCATATCTGCTTTATAGCATTATTTAGACCCATAAAGCACAAAAATCCTCTTGGTTTGGGGGTTTCGCTGACCCCACCGGGGCTTCGACTGTGGACCTCACGCCCAGAAAACTCCCCCTTGGAAGAACCTGGCTAAAGCCTGTTACGATGCTTCTTTCGACTGAAATAAAGACAGCGACCTGGAAAATGTTGTTTGACCCATTACCTAAAACAGTAGTGTAGTTCCTTCAACACACATAGACCTAAACTAGTAGGCTATCTACAAAGTGTTTCCCTATGTATGTTTTCCTATCTATTTCTTCCACTCCATTTAGAAATCCAATCTGCCAAAGTAAATTCTTCAACATTCGGTAAAATGTTTAGATAAGTCAAGTTACAATATCAATGTCATGTCAGATAACTCATGTTACAAAATACAACATACAACATACAGTTTATATTATATACTAAATTTATAATATAATTTAGCTTGTATTTTCTTCTGAAACTCTGAAAAATTTACTACAAATAAATATAAATCTGTTAACATAAAAAAGCATTACATTATCATATAATACCCTAATCTTGTCATCATCTTGGACAGAGTAATTACCTAACATAAATTTGTCACTTAGGCAGATAACAGATGCGTCAATTTGACGTTGATGTTGACCAAGGCGATATAAATGCTAAGTTCAGAGGGATAACAAACGCTGAAGCCTTGTGTGTCTATTGCAAGAAAATGGGAATAGGTGGAGCAACTACAATCATCATCACATTCATCATCAATATTTGTCTTCTATCTCCAGACATTACCACTACGTACTATCAAACATTTACATTCTGCTTCTCTTTTTCCTAATGGTTTTTCGGTAAAAACCGAGTCGCATTCAAAGGCGACTGGGGTCTATATCTCCACACTCCTACGTCTTTGAAGATTAAATGCTAATAAACAAGAAACATAATCATGCTTGAAACATAATCTATCCTACAAGAACGCAATAAATTCATCCGCGCTCTTCCGTCTTCAACAGATTCTAGTAAATTAACCCTTGATGTGTAACATTCACCATACGGCCAACTAAAGAATTGTAAATAAACCTGAAAGAGGCAGATGACATTAAAGCTGGGAAAGGAATCAAATTAGCAATAAACTATGACTACATTAACATATGATTTCTATGACAAAAAAGAATATATAGAAGAATATATATTATCCTTATATATTATATGTATATGCATATATTTATATATACATATAATAAATATAATATATTTATATATACATATAAAGTATATATATATATACACATATTTACATACATATATAAATTCATTCCTCTTTTCTCATTTTCATTGAATGCACTTGTTGTGAATGTTTCTATTCGTCAACACGGTTTCATTTATTTTCATGGAACAAACACCATTTTTTTTTACCTCTGAGAAACAGACCAGGTGTCAACATAGCTTAACTTAACAAAAACATGAAAATAAAAATCAGAAATGTACACAGAGAAAGATAAATTTGAGTAATTAATAATAATAATTACCCTAGGTTTAAGGTTAAAGTTAAGGTTAGTTCATTTTAGAAATAATCTCAATATCATTTTGATCAAGTAAGCATAAATATTTTTTTTGCAATTAATTTGTGTTACGTAAAGCATATAAAGGCGCTTACATAATATGCTATAAAAAAAAAACTAGATTTATATCTGAATTACCCTATATATTATATTTACTTAATGTTAAGATTGAACGGTTACAAGAAAATCCCACATCTATTTGGTGACAGTGGAATTTTTCTCATGCTATTACTGCAAAGATGAGGCATGTTTTTATCTGATTATTGAATATTAAAATTTCTGGTTGACTTATTTTATAATGATCACTATATTATTAATCTTTCTTATGTACATGATGCCATTAAATAAAAAAATAATACATACTAATTCAATAACATAATTAACCAAACATACATTTTAATTTTTAAATACTATTTGCTTTGGTAACTACATTAATTACATAATATTCTAAAAATATACAAAGTTCACTTTCAAATATATATATTCAAAGGCCCTTTATTTATCACTTACATCATTAACTTTATTTATACATCCAGGAGTGTTTCAAATTGGCAATTACAGGCATAATAAGAATGTAATCCATGGAATATAATTAGAACTCAAGAGAAAAGGTCACTGATAAATCTTGATTGTTCGCAGAAATTACCTCATAATTGCCTGATTCCAAGGTAAAACTGGGTAATCAGAAAGACAGATTCATTTTCCTCAAAACAGTAATTATCTCAGTCATCCATTTTAACCTTTTTAATTGAAAAATTCTAAAGTTTGTACATATGAAATTGTGATTAAAATGTTTATTGTATTTCTTAAGATTTAAACATTTAAAAAAAATCTAAAATGAACCATTAAGTTCTCTCATTTGTTAAGAAATTGAATATTAAAAGTAATATTCAGGATTATTGACTTGAACAGGTGGAAATTTAAATTACTCCATTCACACTGAACCTAAATGTGACCAGTTTACAGGTGTGGCACACCTGCCTAGCATTCACATTGCATTAGATCGCTTGTTATGCAAATTTGAGATTTAAAGTTTTCAATAGAAGGATAGGAAGTAACTGCCTTCCAAATCAGATGACGAATTTCCATTCAAGCGATACATATTAATATCAACTTAACTGTATGAGAAGCAATCTAGAGAAATTCTATAATGAACAAGCCTGAGAACCACAAATGATTCAAATAAAAAATGAAGAATGTTTATGTTTAATTGTTCAATAAAACATACTTGTATCAATCATAATTTATATATTTTTAATATTTTAAAATATACTTAAGTATTATATATTATTAATTTATTATTATTTTTTGTTTATATATCTATTTGTATTTAGTTAAATACAATTGTTAAATATAATCTAAATATATCAGACTTCAGCTCATTTGAAGAATATGCTTTGTGTTGTTATTAGTAAACTAACCAACATTTCAGAGATATAACTGATCATATTTTGATGTGGAGTAAATGATTTATCGCTATTATTACTGTTGTATTCTCTACAATTCAACTCTGTACTATTTATGTTGTCCAACATAGGAAATATCACCAATTAAATGAACATTTATAGAAAATCATTAAATTACATAAACATCATTAAATTACATAATCATTCAATTACATAACCTATTTTAGCTATTCTAATAACAAGTCTGTAAAATCATAATTTATGGAAATAAAATTTGATTATGTTATTCTAGATAGACAGCACATTATATATTCTTAATTTAATGTCATTATCATATAATATTTGGTAGTCATAGCTATGATGGTTTTAATATTTATTCAGTTTCATTTGTTATTAATTCAATAAACAATTTTTCATTGAAGAAAATTTATATATACTTTGTTACTTATTTCTTTGTTCATTCATGTTATTTTATTGTTATATTAAATTTGTTATTCTTTCTTAATTTTTTTTAAAATTTTTTAAATTATTTACTTAAACTTTTTCATTTCCTTTGTTTCTTGTTATATGTATTAATGGTCCTTAATGATTAGCTCCATCTGTATGAACCACCCTCAGAAAATATTGTTTAAATAAATAAATAAATAAATTGCAAAGAGTCAGATTTGACTCATATTCCTAAGATGGTACTTTATAGTATTTGGCATAAACTGACAGGAAAGGATAAACACAAAAATATGGACCTTTGCACTATTTAACTTTGAATTAAGAGTAGGCTTACAATTGGGTACTGGCATATGCTGGGACCTGTTGTGCGAGAGTTAAGAGGCAAACACCCCAACAGCCTTCCAATCCGCCCCAGAGATGGCACTCCGCCTCGTGAGCCAAGAGGTTAAAGTTTCGGCTTTATCTTTTATTTTATACGAAACATGGTACCAGATTTCTTCCTGTATTTATGCTGGAAAAATGATACCTACTGTAATTCAAATGGGATGAAAATAGCACAGGAGACACATGCTTAATAATACAGACTTCTAGAAACATTCTTACTGTACTGAGATACCATTGACTGCACACAAATGAATTACAACTTTGTTAAAAGTAGGGTACAAAAATTTATACACAGGCAATGAAGTTACGCGCAATGCCACCGTATAAGATAATATGCTTCCTGTGAACATGTGCATAGATTCATGTTAAAGTCTTAGGAGTGTTACAAGGCTCTGTGGCATTTGTGTTTCTTTTTTTCGTTTTACACATGGCGCATGCTCTCTACGCAACTGTACAATCAAACGGATGCAATGTAGCTGGGACACAATTTTTTTTTAGCACGGGATATGTGCAATACTTTTTTTCAAAGTGAATTGGTTATGAGAGAACCTAAATTTTTCAGTTTAGACTGACGCTTTAATGATTCGATGCAGCATTTTTGGTCTATCTGTATTTAGAATGCACAAAGTTATTTTAAATGTATGTGTGATTTTTTTTACATTAAAGTTAACCTTGAGTCTGTCGAATCACAATGGGAATGAGTAATGATAATAATTGTACTCATATGAATTTTAGCAACCGATGAACAATTTGCCGTCATGTTTGGCCATCAATTGCATTATGGGTACATTTAGTAAATCAGATATTAACTATAAAGCTTGAGATATTTTCAATTACCTGAACTTTCCCCTATGACATCTGTCCGCCAATAACCTCTGAGAGAAAACACATCTTGAAACATTTGCATGAAAACATGCTGGCGTTATTTAACATGGAGTGACAAATGCTCCTGCTAGTTAGCCATTAAACAGGAGTCTTATCAGAGAACACTTCTAACATTCACAAAGGTCATCTAAATGACGTCACAATAAGTTCAAAGCATTTCAACTACTCCATCATTTTATAATTTGCAATAAAAATAGAAAACACGATGAAGGTGAATGGGACGGATGCAATTGGTCAGTTTCTCAAAGGGGCAGCTGACATCTTTGAATTATTGAGATAAATTTGTCGTAGTTTACCCTGAACCTGAAGGTCACATCATGTATATTCCACGAGGATACATTTCAAGAAAATCAATACTTTTCAAATCAATACTTTTCAAATATCTTAATACAATTTTTAAAATATTGTAAATGCAAAATTTCTAATGATGCAACGGTTTCATCAATTCACAATGTCTATATTTTGACAAATTATATTTGATTGCATAACCTAACACATGACCATATTCTAACTGATGTTGATTAATTCAAGTTTAATTAAAATTATAATTAATTTTATATTAATTTATCATTCTGTTTTTTTATCCTCA
Source organism: Anneissia japonica (assembly GCF_011630105.1). Lineage (NCBI taxonomy): Eukaryota > Metazoa > Echinodermata > Crinoidea > Comatulida > Comatulidae > Anneissia > Anneissia japonica. Next base: position 427,498 of record NW_022725334.1, read on the forward strand.
TTGTTGTTTTATTCTCATCAAGTTTTGTTTTGTGTCCTTAATTGTGAGTGTGATAAATAATACTACAAATTATTTCATGCATTTTCTAAGTATTATTTTACTTTAATATTTCAACAGCATAGTATATATTACTGTAGTACATTTACAATGTACATAAAATATTAAACTCTTAGTTTGGTCCAGAAAGAGAGAGGGGAGAAAAGCTATATTAAAACTTACGTTTAATTGAATGAATATTAAAAATTATAAACATATCATTATTATAATGGGAATAAAAATATATTTTCCAAAAAAAATTATTTACTACAAATATAAAATTTATCTCTCTAGCATTAAAATTATTTGTTGTATTCTGTATTAGAATCGCCTTCTTCACAGAAGACTGAAAATAAAAAATAAATCTTCTAATACATATTAGAGATTTAATAGATATGCATAATGATTTTAGGTATACCTATACTAGCATTTCCATTACCTCATCTAAAGACATTCATAAAGGTACAATAAAATAATTCAACCAAACAAAGAACTATTACTATAACAGGACCATTAGGATCATGAAATGAACCATAAAAAAAGAATTGTAATATTTTCTATTTGCACAGTATTAGACGTAAAACAAATCCAAATCAATAGAAAAAATATTACTGAGTAATCATACTAAAATTCTTACAAAGCATTCGATGTACAGTATAATTCCCCTATTATTGATATTACAACAATTGGATAATTGGCGCAATATTTCTGAAAAACATTGTCATAAAACCGTTTATAATGAGAATTCTTTGTAAAAAGTAATCAAAAGCATTATGCTAGTCTTACACACTAGCGTATAAGCTGCCAAGTAGCTATGAGGAGCGAGGTGTTAAAAAAAAAGAAACACTGCATCGACAGAAATTGTCATAATACAGTACCCATTATTAACTGATTGTAATATAAAGGGTTATAATCCTAATACAAGTTCGCATTTTGCAAATGAGCTGTTATCAATAGAGGTAAAAATAACAAGTTTACATGCACCTAACAATACATAAAGCCATTTACAAGGCTGCCTAAATTATAGTTCATCTCAATCAACGGCCATCTGCATCAAGTAAACAACCCTAATGTATTCTTATTAATAACTTATTCCTTGAAAGCCCATCGCATGGTAGGCTATGCTATTATTCTTCAGTACTTACCGGCTGGACAACCTGCCACACCCAAATGGAAAACATTAATCCATCAATCAACTACAGAGGGCTCACTACATATACAGCACTCTCAGTTTGATGAAATTTTGGACTGATTTGCAAGAACATTTTATTGCAAATGTTTGTGAAAGACATCTGAATCATTAATTCTACATTATTGTTATTTGATGATGATGACTTAATCATCATTAAGTTGAATATTTATCAATATCATCTTTTGCAATGTATTTATTGCCATAGTTAAACTCTAAAAATTTCCTACCCATCAGGCCTGAGTACATGGGCCTTTGAGGTGATATGGCATGCCTGCTCATGACTGCAGCAATGGTGCATGTCTTAAACGCCGGTGGCGGACCTTCCCTATTATTCGACTCTATTTCTACCCCTAATGTTATACTCCTACACTTTTAGAGTCCATATAAGGTTCGTTGGCTTTGCCCACCAGAACCAGAACAAAGTAGCAAAATTCCTCTGTAATTACACAAATACAGCAACACCACTTTCAGACTATAACATATATTCATTTAATATTTATAGAAATATATGTGATTGTTTTCTTAAAGCGCTACTCCTGTATTTACCATCATCATAATATTTCAACTTGATTATAATTGTCATTATTCTCTAAAGTAATTCCTCTGTTTAAGCCACCTCCTTTGAACATGAAATTATGTCCTATCATTTGTCAGGATAGCAAATCGAAAGATGAGTCAGATGAGATTCTCAGACAGGGTATGAGAATCATACCCTATGCTTATACCCGGGAAAACGCTGGTATGGACATAATATGTGCGAAGTTAGCTGCTTTCAAGGTGGCCTTATACTCAATATGGTAGCAAAAATTAATGAAGGAAAAATAGGTAATGACTTGCAGTGATAGTAACTAAAATGAATATTTTACTAACACTCAAAAACATAAAAATATAATCACCAGACTATAGCATGTCAAATAGGTCAATAAAATGTATGATGTTATTATTATTGATGATATATAGGTACGTAAAATAATAATCATGATAGAAACTTCAGTATGAAGAAATAACTCCTATTATTGATATTGATGTAGATAAATTTGTTCATACAGCGTTACTAAAGTTTTCTTCTGTAACATTTTTAATATTATGTCCATATTACATTAATATTAGGTTAAATGACCTTATAGATTTAACTTAAAGAACCATAATCAAATATGGTATTACTGACCAAGTTTCTGCATTTAATCCAGGCACAAAGCAACATACTTCAACACCTAAATCTAAAGATATTTCAAACAAGAATTTCCCAAAACTTACCCCAGATCCAGCGCCTGTCATCCTGATCGTCGGGCCTAGCCTCTTATGCAATTCAGTGCCAAGTTGAGCTGAAAGCAGAAATGTAAACATAATACTCTGGTCAAATCAATACGTAATCAAACCGGCTAAAGGGAATTCCTCAGAATAAGGTAATGAAAACATAAAACATAAACACTCAGTTTATATATGAAAAAAAAACCAAAAAACGAATGTTAAATGATCGTTATGATGTGTTGCGTTTAATCCATACAAAAGCAAATGGTCAATATTTTAGAATTTCAACCAACCAATATCTACCAATCTAAAATTAGCTATCAAATGAACACATAATTATATGCTTTTAAAGCTTTCATTAACATATTCTCCCATATACAAACAAATTCAACATTCTTTTTGTATTTTTCAAATGAATAACAATTGTTATAAATAATATTTGACAGCTAAAAATATGTATAGGTAACAGAATTGGAACCATTAACGTGTAGGTATGTTAACAGGTTAATGATAACCTGAGGCAGACTAACAACGGAAATTGAAAAAAACTGTATGAAAGGGAATATGAGTAAATTATGTAGTGGAAAGGTTAATGAGAAGAAATTACCAACAAATAAAACACTGTAATGTAATGAGCATATATTATGTGTTATTAAAAAAAAAAATCATACACATAATTTTGAACTTTAATTATATTACTTTTTTTAAGGGATTAACTGTATGTAATTTGCATAATATAATAGACATTATATAGAACACCATGTTTCTCTATGAAGTCTAGTGTCCACTGACAGGCTATCAAATTTTGCCTAAATACGGTCATGATGACATCGCATATAGGCACATTATGACCATATATAGGCACATCATGACCATATATAGGCACATCATGACTATATATGGGCATACAACAGTGTTTTGTCAAATAAAATTGTTGACAGTCTACACAGACTGAGCTTTAAAATAATAAAGTATGTAGACAGTTCTACCCATTCCTCGTTAATATTATATTAATAATATATGCAAACAACTAATTTGCATAATTTCAAAAAATGTGTGTAAAATTCTATATGGCTTCTCTTAGATAAATTTTAATGGTACAGAAACATTACTTGTTCTGCCTTACATTAGTAATTACTATGTTGTGATGCAAATTATTAATTTGCATATTTGCTTTGAAATTATGCATACAACTTTCCTCTCTTTCTGTTGGCTAATCATACAGACATGAAAAAGTGGTACATAGAAAATGTTCTCGATGTATTATAATGACTAGTTGCATGAAACTCAAATGTGAATGTATGTTCTACATTAATGTATAATCAGAGAATTTCTGATGCAGACTTTACAACATAGTGACCTTAAAATGACCTAACAACTACTCAGCAGATGTTATACTTCCTGTCACTGATGCAAATAATAAAGAAATTCAATAAAACAGTGAGAAATAATAATAAAGGTGTAAATAATACTAACGTAAACATATTTATCCCTTTAATTCTTATGATAAACACTGAACGTGTTGATCTACTTGATGAATTAGGCTAGAGAGAAGGAGAGCGAGAGAGAGGGCAAAGGATAGAGAAAAAATTGAATTGGTTTTTTTAGTAATCAATTTCAGAGCAGTTGGAAACACAATCAATTTTTTTTTTCCAGCAAACAGAAGTCAATTATACAAGATGGAAAAAATGCAATATAATTGAGTTTATATAGTAGAAAATACAATGATGACATAATCAACTTAAGATTATTATATCCTTCTAATAGTAGATGGAACCGTAATAGACAGGTATAATGTGTAAATAAAAAACTTTCAGAATGTTGACTAATGTTTAAATATTTATTAATATCTAAAATTTAGTCAATAGCGTGCTACAATGATCATAATGAAATTTCATTAATGTTGTCGATCAAAAAAAAATTGTAAACATATAAAAACATTTTGTAAAATTCATACTTTTTATTACTGGCCAATGATTTCTACTAGTTTTGATATTTTAATGTCCAAATCTTATTTGTTTAGATGGCAATAAATTACTTTATTATTCATCAAATCAATATAATTTTTTTTTGACATTTTATTTAATAATATTGCATTCTAATAACTGTAATTCAGAATACACTTGACCTGTACGGTAAAGGTCTTAAGCCCCCCTGTCCCCTCACTGGCGCCGCGACTTTTACACGGGGATAAGCCTACGTTTTACAATGTACAAGCTTAGCATACAGTACACAAGAATACAAACTAAGAATGCCGCTCTCTATGCTTTTAAAAAAAAATATATCCAATAGAAGTTAAATAAAAGAAACAAACGAAATAAAGAAAAAAAAAGAAAAGAGAAAAATCAACAACAAAAGCCATCAACAACAACAAAAAAAAAAAAAAAGTAAAGCAATTGGATGAGAAAAGATGAGTTTTAAGTTGGCTCTAAAGGATGGAGTTTCCCATATGTATTGATGGCAAGAGTTTTGGATTGGTGACTTTAAAAGAGCGCTCGCCGTATGACTTCAGCTTGCAAATAGAAAGGTTGAAAGAGCTAGGGATGGATCTAAGTTAATGACAGCAGGATTGGGAGCATAACTGAAGAACAGAAATATAGGAAGGGGCCTAGAGAGCTTTAAACGAAAAGTTATATTTGTAGAAGATTCGTTTGGTGAAGGAAAGCCAGTGAAGAAACAGAAGAACAGGAGTGATATGTTGCCACCAAGATGCTTGTGTAATGAAATGAGTAGCAATATTTAGCTGAAGCTTAAGTTTTCATAAAAGAAGTCGTTTCTAAAAGTATAGAGCTGTCAGACCTTTTATTATTTTAGATTCAGATTTTTAGATTCAGATTTCTTTAATAACTTCAACTGGCAGTAAAATACTGAATTGCGACAAGTTTACAATATATACAGATAAAATTGTTATCTAAAAGTATAGAAGAGAAAAAATTGAACAACACACAGCATCACAAACTTTAAAAACACTGATAAAACACATTAAAAAAGCAGAAAAAAATCTAACTTAGACCTAGAAAGAATCTCCAGTGTTCGATGTTTGGGCCTAAAACTTGACTAGAAAATAATACATTACAAAACCAATAGGCATACAGTACTTTAGAAATCTACCCTTTTTCGGTCTATAGAGGTACAAAAAACAGTTTTTAAATTAAACTTTAAAAACCAAGAAGTATCTTAAATAGCTAATATGGGAAAAAACAAAAACATACCCCCAAAAATTTACTGTTTTCCACCAGTTTAAGGCACAAAGTCAACAGGGTAAGAGCTCGAGTGGTGCAAGTATCCAGTCTAATCTAACTATAAAAGAAAAACCTTTTCAGAGATTTCTTTTAAGAAGGCAAGTTGTTCAACAGCTTGGGACCTACTACAAATTAATACAAAAGATCTCATAAGATAGCTTAGAATTCAATGACATAAAAATTAAGTAACAATAGGTCCTATCTTACCTAGTGTTTTTTAAACACAAAGATGTCTGTACTTTTTTTAGAAACTCTACTCAGGCAAGAAATCTACACTATACTCACATTTAGCATGAATCAAATTTTTCATTTCAAAGCAGTAATGACATGAAAAACACAGCCTCAGAAACGACACTATTCTTTTATAAAGAAGAATACCTAATATAATTATTCTTTTAATTACATTTACTTAAAAGTATTGATATTTTAAAGGTCTCCCTGCTGGAATAAAGAGAATTATAAAATTATAATTTTTTTATTTCATCATCTGAATCCGAACATTTAAACAATTTTTCAAAACTAAGTTTCACATTCGAATACCAATTCATAACCATTGAAAATTTATCATAGCCAAAAACACATTAAAAAACTTTGTTACTGGAAACTGGTTGTTAGAATATAAAAGTTATTCTCTCACAAGATCCACGAAAAGTGATTTGATAAGCTCCACAAAACCACATTGTTTTTGTTAATCAATGGCCTCACTAAAAGTGCACGTAAATAGCATCCAATGTCTCAGAAAGAATCAGATTTATTGAAATTATCTAACTTGCGTCACGCTGTGGGCACAAGGATAAACAAAATATGGTGAACAATCGCTACTGAGCTAATCAACCTGAACCGTTTCTGACATTTCATATTCTGTATTCTACTTACTGTAATAATATTGAACAATATTTAAGTGCGGTGACTTTCTCTCTGTAATTGATAATCCTTTGTGTGTTGCTTTTAAAAAAGCATTCAGTTTAATAACTTTGTAATATTAAGCTTAAAGATGACATGCAATACAGTAATGAGAATTTATTAATCACCTTAGTATTATTTTAAGACACACCTTCGCAAGATACCAGGAGCAACGGGAAAAGTCTTAACTTAAAATCTTTAAGCAGCCAACTGCTTTGGAAAGGTTCATGTTTGTTGGATTTTTCACCAAACTACTACATATCAAGATGCTGGTATCAAGAATTTTGCAGATTTTGGTAGAAGGCTGCCAAAATCTATATAGTAATAACAGGTAATAATGAAGCACCACTCTGAGAATAACTTTTAAGATGTAATTCATTCAGCTCAAGCTTTTGCTATCAGTCGATGCCAACTTCGTCAGGTGAAATTATAAATACAATTTGCAGGTTGTCACATGGACTTTCCTTCTATTTTTTAACTATTGTTAAGACAATTTTTTAATGTTTATTTAGAATATCAGTGAACTTTTGATTGACCTATCAAATTTTATTTCATAGAAGTATGTGATATGCCTAAATATGGTCATGAAGACATCGCATCATGACCATATGACTATATATGGACATACAACAGTTTGTTTGTCAAATAAAATTTGATAGTCTTGGACAGGGCTTCAGATAATTCTAGGACTTCGTTCTTTCTCCTTAAACTTCCAGATCACAGTCAGTACGAGTGATATCTGTGATTTCCGATCCCGTCACAATTGACATTGAGGTTTCCGAAAGGTTCTAGCTTTGGGGCCAATTTTTGTCCTCTCATATATACGTCCTCTTGGTTACACCATTCAGAAGCATTAATTTAATGTACATATATAAATATAATACTAAACTATTATGCCCATATATGGACAAATTATTGTCCAACATGCACCTAAAAAACAAACTATTCAGTGAGTTATTTAAAAGTTTGTAAATGTCCTAATCAAATTTTTAAGGGTTCCCAAGAATTTTACCATATAGTTTAGCTTAAGTATTCAAAGGTTGCAGTCCTTTCATATGGCAGTAGATGATATCAATTATAAAATGCATGTGAGAATAGTCTTTTCCTCTGTCTTCACTATAAAATTTTATTTGACAAAAAGATGTGACATGCCTAAATATGGTTATGATGAAATCACATCATGACCATATATAGGCACATCACAAATGTATGGGCATACAGCGTTTCTTTGTCACAGAAAAATAGATAGAGTGCTTTATAAATTTTGTAAGTTTGACCAAATAAACTGAAATTTGAACAGATATTTGGTCAAACAATACACATCCCATAGTTCCATCCTCTAATTGGTGAGTTTGTTTTGCTATTGGAAAAAAACATGAGTTTTATGGCATCACTAACAAAATGAAGATGAAATGTCCAGCCAATATCATTGGACGCAACTACTTATTCTCATTTATTAGTGCTTAATACAGATTTTTAAATCTGCAGTTTTCTTTTTTTGTAATTTGATTGATATCACAACACTTTTGTTTAAAAAAATACTAACAAGAGTTGTTGCAGAACTTAATCAATTCTCCTAACACGACTTAGATTTAAATATATGACTAGAAGGTTTTCAGGTGATAGAACATGCATTTAAGAAGAACTTGAATATAGCTCTGCTAAGTGACAGGGGATTGTAATAAATGCTGCGGAGAAGAGGTGGATACATCAACTAAAGGAGATTTGAAATGATGGACTTTGATGTTATTTCTTTAAGAAAGAGTTGCAATTTATCAAGGCATCATATGTATGGTATATATTTGAGCGAGCCAAATGGCCGAGCGGAAGGCAGGGGCACCGTGATTATAGCCAACAATATCGACACAGGTTCGCGGTTGGCTGGGTGGTGGAACAAGTCTTCTCGGATAAGGATTATAAACCGCAGGCCCGTGTACACAAATGCTCATGTGCACTTCGAAGCACCCAGTACATCTTTCGAGATGAGTAGTGGGTTACCCTGGTGTACTGGGTAGACATGAAGTGACCCTCAGGGGAGGAGAAAGTTATTGAAAAAGTGCAACATCTAGTCCCGAGCGCATAGAGACCTTGTTTATCTGCGCTATATAAATCCATCTATTACTATTATCATTATTTTATTTACATAGTTATAATAATAACCGTGCTTGAATAGGACGATACAATCGTATCATGTACTCTTCAATAAAAATTTATTTTTTTTTTGGTTGTGAAAAAAAGTTCCTTTGGTGGGATTTGAACCTGCTGAATCTCACTATCAAAGCGAGCGTCATACCGCTATACCACAGAGACCTATATGATAGACATTACCCCCAGGCACTTCCTCTAAATATGCAATTGCTTTCTTTCTTTCTTTTACACTACACATAGTGGAGTTACGGTTTAAAGCTGGATATCTAGCTTGTAGGATGCAGCTGGGAAATCAAAGTAAATAAACCTAATTTGAATTTTTATTACATCTATAACCTAGAAAGCAAATCCATGCTAATGTTACTAATTTCCTTATTGCTTCATTTTTTGTTAGTTCATACATGCTGTAGATATTAATTTCTTTATCATTCATTCTACTTAGCTCCTCTATTGGTATGTACTGTAATCAGTGGCGGTGCCAGCGGGGTGGCATGGGGGCTTAAGCCCCCCCACCGGACAGGTCAATCCCCCGCCCCCGCCAGACAGAGCTCGTCGTGCAGTCAGACCATAAAACATATAAAAATAGGCCCACACCAAGCCAACACATGTCTGTCAGTCTGGGAGTGCCATTTTTGGCCATCCAGAGGTTGATATTCTTTAAAAAAAATGTCATTTGGGAGGGGGAACCCCTCTCAACTCATTATAAACACACACACACACCCACACGCATCCTTACAATGCTTCCTATGGTGCTACGCATAGGAACCAAAACAGAATATGGGTGGAAGTGCCTGTAGCAGGCAAATAAATGGCGAATGAAAAAAAAAAAAAAAAAAAATAACTAAAAAAATAAACAGAAAAGAAAAGAAACAAAACTACATATATCACATCATTTCAAAACCTGTCAAAATGCAGGCCAGATATTGATTTTACAAAATTTTATAAAGTAATACCTTTTAGCATTGGCTAGGCTCAGGTCAGCTTAGCAACCGTTGTTTGTTTGGATAATGTTCATTTTTAAATAAATTTAATTGAATACTGTATACCTAAATTAAGCGAAATTAATCTGATTTGATATTGTGTATTTATGAAATATTTTAAAATCCACACTCTCTTCACTACACAATTTTCAGCAATTCCAGGCAGAATGATCAAAATACTTATGTTTTTCAAAACATGTTTAAGATTCTTGAGATTCCTGTTACTTCATTATTTGTAGATTTTCATCTCTGAATTCTTATTATTAATGCACTTCGTAGTCCCTTTCACATTCAAGTACATGCTTCAAAATTACTGAAGCATTCTGAAAATGTTTTGATTACTCAAATTCCAGCAATTTCTTGTTATGCAGCAATAATGTATCATCCCCACCACCATCATTCTGTGTTTTTTCTTCTTTTTAAACATTTTTTTTAGATTAATTCAGAATTTTGTTTTCGTTGATCCACTTTGGAAACTAGTATCCATGTGTCACTATCACCAAATTCATTCATCAATATCAATATCCTCAATACTCCTAATATCATTATCATAATCAAACATCAAACTGTAGCATTATCATCATCACCTTAAACTTCATCATCACGATTATTTTAATCATCATTTTTCAATACCATTATTATCATAGTAATACTCACTAATAGATTTAATGCTTGAAAAAATTTCCTGAGGGCCTGCAAGGCCTGAAGGAAATTTTTGAATGCATTAAATCTAACATAAGTATAATAATTTCCCGCTAGTGTTCGATGCATGCAGCCCTACTACTTGCTTTATAAGTCAATTGCCGTCTTTTAATGTTAGTTTTGATACTGTGTAATCAACTGTTGTAGCAGTCATCGGTTGCTATAGTGATATTATGAGTATACTGTGTGCGTATTTAGATTTAGCTGTGCGTGTGCCGATTTGTGCTTCTGTACGCGTTAACTCACACAGCTAGCGACGTTACACATCAGCATTACAGTACAGATACGATGATTAACTATTGTAATTATATTGTGTTAGAAGAAATTGTTTGTGATGCTATTTTGATAGACATTCGTCAAAGAAAAAAACGTTGCTTAGTTGCTTAAAGCATTTGACGTTTGTTCAGTTTATTAGGGTTCACCGATTCAAGGAATTCCTTAATTGTTCACTTAATATTGAATTTGAGGTAACTTTCTTCAGGTTCTAATTAACCTTGTTTTACGAAAGTAACTTTCAATTATGATTCAATTTTCATCGCAGTGCGCAATATCTTTATGGTAACAAAAAAAGAGGTATTTTTTTTGCAAACGAACCTAAAAAAAATCCAGCCAAGCATACACTTATGTGAAAAATTATTGTACTGTGGGGAATAGGCAAATAACATTGGGAGTTGCAGTGATGAGGTCACGACTGATTTATAATATATTTTATTTTACAAACTATTACAACTTTTGCTTTGATTACGAATTAAATATCAGTATCATTATCTAAATTATTATGATCAACCTCAACACTATTTTTCATATATTTTCTGACTTCTGATTATTTGAATTTTTATGGCCTTGTGGAAAAAAACAATATTATTACAAGTTCAAATAGATAAAGCAATTATATCATGATAATTGTACAAAATAAAATCTTAAGTATTATCCTATCACAAAATATCTATTGTTGAGTCCTGTTAAAATTCTGCGTATGATAATTTACAAAAAAAATATTCAAGATTCACGTTTATTGCACCAAGCCATTAAAACTTCATCAAAGTAAATATAAATCTGCTATTAACGTGCATGACAAGCCGTACACGGAACTACCTTAGAATACATATTCATCCATTTGACAAGATTAACTGTTAGTCATTATGTACTTTGAATATTAATGGTGGTGTTTGTAAGAACAAAGGGATTATTGTGCTTGTAATGATCCAATGGTTCAACTTACTGTATATACATACATATACATATATATATATATATATAGAGA
>NW_022725334.1:439325-471077 GCF_011630105.1 Anneissia japonica
GCATAGGCAAATATATATATAAAATAAAACTCGTAGAGATGGTAATAGATTTGCCTCAAAATTTATTAAGAAAATAGACGAGATCTTTCGGGCGTAACCCTTTATCAAGTCAGTGGCATATATATATATATATACTGTATATATCATAATAAGCCAAAGTATATTAAATTCATATTAGTTTACTATTATTTATTGAGAACAAATATTTTTCATTACATAATTGAAAGTGTAGGAGCATATGCCAGTATCATCTATATTAGTGTTCCAAGTTCAATTGAATTTTTAAAAAAACAATTACTGTATAACATTTTACATATTTTTTACATATACAATTATATTCATAAGAAACATTGCCATAAGAAACATTGCAACACTATTAATATTTGTGTGATTAGCAAGACATATTACCTCAGGGAATTTATTAAGTATACAAAAACCATTTCAAGAAACATTTAATATCATTAAAATTCTATATATATAAATTTACACATTCACGATAATGCGAGAATCCTACTTATATTTACGGTACCTATACTTTTCACACATATTTCTAACAAGTTAAAGGTGCAACAATGAAACTAGTATAACATGCAGTAGGCCTACTAACATAGAATACCTTTTTATACTTTGCATAGAGAATTACCTTATCATTACCAGGTGAGACCATGCTAGATTGTGTCCCATGTATACTCTTTGTCTTTCTAATGTGGTGAAAGTGCATGCAATGTAAAATAAGCACTATATATATATAAATATCAAATCACTCTAGACCTCTGTACTATGCCCTATACAAATCCCACTTATTATTATTATTATTAATCATTATTATGAATATTGTGCATATGTTAATTATGCAAAATGATTAGGCATCTTTCGGATGGATAATGGTGATAATTAAATAATATTAATATTATTATTATTTGGCCACAGGATTAGATACCCACATCTTGTGCTGGGGTCTCAGCCCACGGTACTTTTTGGCACAGTTCTGGCCATTTCCTGATTTGTAATTGTTGTGCCGAAAATGTAATAAATAGGTCTAAATTAATTAGCACTAATATGTTAAAAATAATAATATTATAATTAATTAATGGTAGTATACACTATATGAATTCATTGAAGTAGAAACGACCCTTGGATTATTGTATAGCATGATTTCTAAATTGATTTTTATAGTGCCTTGAGCACTTTAGTGGAGATGTGCGCATAATAAATCTTATTATTATTATTATTATTATTAAAAATAGTTGCATAGACTAACATTAATTCCTTTTATCATCAATATTTATTAACAAAGTAAATTGCTCATTAAAATCTTCAATAATTCAGGCCAAGGGATTATCCAGCAAACAGTCAAGATGTCTTTTTAGAGATCAATGATGAAATAAGATGTCTAATTTTAGAACAATGATTTAATACAAAGGTCCATCTTCTTTCAACTATCTTGTTATGCCTTCTTAGGCAGCTTAGTTATTTGATGATAAATGCAGTAAATATATATAAGCAGAATAATCCACAAGTTTTAAGATGTTTGGGTAGTAAAATTTACTTTAAATAGTTGTGAAAAAGGAAGATGGTACAACGACAAGTATTGCGTTGTATCTCTTACGTCGTATACTCACATTTATATGCATTGTCAAGGCATTCATTAGTATATATACTCATTTGAGAATGCTAAACATCTATAACCTTGAATAAATGTGTTACGAACACTTTTGAATACAATGAACTCACATAGGGGAATTGACGGTATGATTTTTTTTGCATCATTGCCATTTTTAAAACACAGGTCTACATATATTGTTCTGTGGGGAAAATTAATTATTGAAATAATTATCTTGGTATAATTAAATATTTTAAGTTGAAGGAGTCATTTAATGGTAACTGGAACATTTTTTATAAGGTTTGAATTTGAATAATTTCATTTTTAAATGTTTAAAAACAAAAGCAGGCTAACAATTGTTCATCATACAAAAGCAAAAAATGTACCATAAGGCTTCACTACTGAAACAAGCACAAATCTCTGCTGTTCCAAGAAACTTCCTTGCCATTGATATAAAACTTCATTCATATTGCCACCTATTTCAAGCAATGGGTCTACTAATTACTGTACACCTACCAGGATGTTGGTAGTTTATGAGTGAAATACTTACCTGGATACTATACTAAGGTAGTATTCTAATATTTATTTTTCTACAAATAGAAAGAAATGTGAATGAGCTGGTGGTGGACTATTCTATTATTTCTAGGTTGTTCCAATTGTTGGAAAAAGGGCAATTGTTGGTTTAGAATCAATACTCATCTAATCACAGGCATTTACACCATTCGTTCAGTTACTATGGATATCTACTGTATATCTGTTCAGATCCACCTATAGCCCCAAACCTTAATCTATAGTTTCTGAATCAAAGCATTACTTGTATATTACCTTTTTAAATACCATTTGTATTAATCTTTCTCTATTAACAATCAGCATTGAATATTCAAATTTAACATTTCAAAGATAAAACAATAAACTATCTTAAATGAGATTTTGAGTGTCTGTTTTGACAACAATAGTTCCTGTGAGACATCGAATATCTATTGTTTTTAGCTTATCTTCTGATTTATGAACAAAACAAACCTTATTTTGTGTAAAATACAGAATGGATAGTAACAATGTGAAAAGAACAATGCAAATTTATGATTCTACTATGTTTCAATTACTCCCTAGTGGACCACTATAGAACATTTTTATGCCTGGAATAAATTTCAATATATGTCAAAATTTGAATTTAATCATATCCACGAGAATTATATTTCATAGACATTAAAAATTACCTCTTTAATGTGTTAAAGTTGCATAGTCTACTGTGTCATTATGTAAGAAAACTGCAAACAAAAGGCTCTGACTTGAAAAATGATAGTGTTTGTTGCTTTAAAAAAATGTTTTAGATTTTTTACAAAGAGATATATCTTCTTGTACCATAAGCTTTTGTAGCTCACAAGCTGGGATTTGGCAGATATAATGTTCCACTACATTATACTTTTAATACTTGTAGATGGCAATCATTCTGATGTGACAAACATGTTCTACATAAATCTTATAAGGAGGCTTATGGAGTTGGGTTTTGTAGGGTTTTGTTGTGAGAAAAAATTCTGGAATTTGACAGGATTTGAACCAGGGATAAAGGGAGGCGAGCATCTTAACCACAAAGCTATTCAACTCCAACCTGTCACTGTCATGTCCGTGGTAGACCAGGGAGTTGATCACTATAACTCCTAAGACACTTTCTGTAATTACCTTCTTTGAAAGGCATGTTATGTGCACACAGCTAATCCACTAAAAAAAAAAACTCTGTATTAGATTTAAGAATTTAAAGGATTGTCTACCGCTACACTGACCAAGTAATTGCAATGTAGCTCCTGCGTGCCCCTACAGGGCAAATCTGAAATTTATACATTCATATACAGTACATTTATGTTTTTTACATTTATAATTTCGTTTTACATATTACATGTGAAACGTGCTACATCTTCATAGGTTCAGATGGTGTTGCCCTGCAAAAGCTAAACGGCTTTGTCATGAATGTTATGAAATTCATGAACATAAATAAAAAGGTGTCACCAACAATTTCACAAGAATTATTCACATTAATATCTAATTTAAGCCTAATCGTGATTTGTCAATTTGAACATACTTAATTATCACTGTAGGGAATACTAGAAATCTCAGCATCGACAATTTTTTTGATATTACATTCCTTTAACTCACGGCAATATTTGACATTACGAAAAATTGCAAAATTTTTGAAATGAGAGGGAAACAATTTCGTATACAGTACTGTAGGCTGAGATGTAATATAAGTAAAACAGATAACTAAGCATCCAACAATGATATGTTTCATGTTCAGTTATGCTATTACTAAATATAGTGTTTGCATGTCATTTTTTTTTCTGTTAAAAAATATAAGATGGTAGTCGCAAAAACGGGGGTCATGTTCCCCTAACTAAATCCGCCCCTGCTAATATTATTATTTGTAATCAGAATCCTAGATCCTTGTAAAACGTGTTGTTTAACAATTAAATAGAACTTGTAAATTATGGCATTCTGCATGATGCTGCATGGTTATGGTATGTTTCATTTAAAGATGCTAGACTAAAGATGCAAACAGATTAAAGAACAATTACGTAATTCCTCTTTAATTTGCGACTATACTCAAATATTGATCCTGGTACAGAGAAAAGGGTGCACTGACATTCTTTCATGATGTCCCATGATGCATTGTGTTATGCGTAATATTTTCCATCGTGCCTCACGTCACAATGTCTCCCATTGGTGCACTAAGTCATATTATTTTATCCAATCGCTGACTGCACCATCACATGTCCCACGATACACTATGTTATAATTCTTCGATTATGAACTGAGCAAAGATGCTTGCCGTGATGCACTAATCCCTAATGTGTCCCAAGATGCCCTGTCGGATTATGTCTCCCATGCCTGGAGTCACTATGTCTCCAACATGACGAATCCACTGGTTATCCCATCAATGTACTAGTCCATGATAAATTTCTTGATCTTCTGCCCAGATATATATCCAATGATGCACTATGTGAAATGCCTCCAATCATTAAGTGATCCATTATGTGCATCCCCTCTGATTGAAAATGATATTGTGACGACAAAGATGCTATCATTTAATAGACGGTAATGAGTGAATGTATAATCAGACAATACCTGTAAAAGCCTGCATTCTCATTCTATGTCACCAACAATAAACATAGACTTGCCCAGACGTAGATATGAAGCACATGTATAACAATGATGGCGACAACTATTAGCGCCAAAATGTAAATTTTTCAAAATTTCATGTGGTACTTGAAAGCATTAATATTTACTTTAATGTAATATGAAAAAAAAATGTTTATGCCGAGTTTATGAAAGAGAATTAATTATTCATGATGAGATAGATCGATCGATCGATCGATAGATAGATAGATAGATAGATAGATAGAAATCTTTCTTTATTCTGGATACTCAGTCAGTATTATTACACTGTTCTTCCCTGGGGTCCAGGGTATTATCTTAAACTACATTAATTTACAAAATAAAATTAAAAGAAAAATGCATAAAAATATATAAACCGTATATACATGTAAATATAGATAATATAAATACAAGAAACAGAAAAGAAAAACAAAAGGGGAAATTAAATGAGATTTTTAAGGGATTGTAAGGAAAGTGAATGAATATTGCTACGAAGGTCTGATGAGAGATTATTCTATAATTTAACAGAACAATATTTAAAAGTTCTTTTTCCAAAATCATTTCGCCATTGTGGTAAGACTAAGTGTTTTTTAATTTACTTCTTGTATTTATGCTATGGTAAGTATCAATTAATTTGTAAAAATTAGTTAAATATTCAGGAACAGTGCCCGATAAGCATTTAAATGTCATTAAAAGAATATTCTGTTCCCATTGTTGGTTTACATCCTTCCAGTTAAGAGATTCCATAAGGTCTTTAACAGGTGTTCTAATATCAGCATGCAAAATAATTCTGGCTAGTGTATTTAGTAAAACCTGGAGTGAATTAAGGTGCGCAGCTGTGCAATTGGACCATACAGTACTACAATAATTGAAAAAAAGGTAATACAATAGAATTTGCTAAAAGTCTAAGAGAAGAATTTGGTAAAAAAAAGATAGAAGAGCGTATAAAAGTATGTATCGGCCGAGTGAACCTACCTACTTCGGGATATCACAATCACTGCTACCACTTACCCTGAGTCCCGCCCCGTGAATATCGTAGCTAGGGTCCCACGAAACAATAGTGCAAATGTCAGTAAACATTCCTAGCTTCTGATTGGTTAGTTGTTCAGTTTGATTGCCACTCCGGATAAGCCCATTACTTTTACAAACCAAATACACCACACACAAAGATACAGATTAAAATTAGTAATTCTCTGGAAGGGCTGGGCCACAATTAGAATCTAGTCACATCCAAATGCGTCCTTATCCTTCTTTCTCGATTGTGTATTTTGCCAGTATCGAAAGCTGGGTTCCAATTGAGTCAGTCTTCATAAGGTTACAGAGAAATGATTGTGCATTGGTTGTTGAATTTGCAATGTTTAAAGTATAACACTTTGCCTCACAGGTTAAATCTACCCAACCTGGAATCAGTGATCAGTTACGATCAGCTGTGCTGCTCCGTATAACATGTTGAAGGAAATAAAGGTCGGATCAACCAAAAATCAAAGTTGATGGGAATCGAGGGACAGGATGTTCAAGGGAGAGATGGATGGATACAGCGAGAGAAGATTGGAAGCAATGGAATTTGTCGACCACAAACACTGTTAACAGTAGTGTATACAGAGATTCATTATTAAACCGGTATGGGATAAATAGCGACCCACATCTAATGACAGTATATAGTAATGACAGTATAAACAAGTAATGTATGGCATAGAGTATATTGAATGGATGGATTTATAGGTGTCAACACAAAGGATAACCCACAAAAGTCTGAATCCAGAGATAATCCCCTAATCTTTTTCGGAGAGAGCCCTGCGTTTTTTAACATGCACATGGGCCATAATGCACACAGGACCAATGGCTCAAATGTTTCATCCGAAAGATAATGCGCTATCGTAGGCCACCATCTAAAACACAAGGACAGCAGCGATGGGACGACCAAGGGATGTCCATAATTTGGCGCACACACAGTGGCTGTCCTTGCTGGCACCATCAATGTCTGTAGCACCTCAAGATACACTACACTATGTTTTCTGTCCAGTTTTGAGTCTCTGAGCGTGCAAGATATTTAGTTGTTCTTGTGGTGATATGTTGACACTGGCATTGCAATTCATGAGCGTGACTAATTAAGCAATAATTCTATAAATTCTAATAGCTTCATTATACATGGTATAAGTAGTATTTTAATTTCATCAAATTCATCCAGTACAGTACTGCAATTTATATAATCATTTTTTAAAAATAATTTGTCCATTTTTGTATGGTACCGGTGGATGAAACAAAACTTGTATATAAAAGCATAAAAGTTAATTCATAAAGTTCATCTTAAACAAGGTTAATAGTAAAAGAAAAAAAATATATTATATTTTAAATTCATCCAATATTATGTTTTGCAGTGCTTGAATATCTAATCACGATTTTGAATAATTTGTCCCTTTTTTGCATAGTCCATAAAACAAAACTGGTACATAAAGCATAACAAATTAATTCATAAAAGGAGTCATATGGAATAAGGTTAGTTAAAGAAAATAATAATAATAATTCATCCAGTTTATGTTTTGCAGTGCTTGAATGTCTAATGAGGTTTTTTAATAATTTGTCTCTTTTTGCATAGTCTATAAAACAAATCCGAGTATAAGATGATACCCGAGTTTGAGGAAATACAATTTTTGTATGTCGGGGGTATAAGATGACACCCCCCCCCCCACACCACCATGTTTCACGGTCGACATTCCTACTTTTTACTGCTTTTTATATGGTCTTGATATTGCATCTAGCTGGCTAACAACGGAACCAAATGTAGGCCTAATCTTCAAAATAACTGTAATACCATTTTATGGGCTTTTAAAAGTTCATCAAAATCTTATTTCCCCACATTTAAAATTGCGTTCATTCACTACTAACAGTAAGTAGCTTCAATTCAATAGTAAATTTGCGTGATAAGGTCAACCTGCACATAAGACGAACATGATTTAAAAATCAAAAATGTGTATGTGTTGCGCGTATATTAAGAGGATCCCCTGTTTTTTTTTTATCATAATTTACTGTTTAAACATGTCTTATACTTAAGAATATACGCTATAAAACCTAAAAGGAGTCATCTCAAACAAGGTTAGTGAAAGAAAAAAGAAATGTATTTATTTGATTGATTTTTATAATGGATTCTTTGGCATTTTGATTGATTTGATATCGTATTAATAAAGAGATGAGTAAGAGAATGATTGATTAATTAATTGATTAATGATCGTTAACTTGTCTGACATCATTTTAAAACTCACCAATCATGATAATTTATCAAATATAAAAAAAAATATAAAAATATTTAGTGGAACATTTTGTATGTTGTGAACAGTTTGCTATAGTGCGAGGGTAAGTTTCACAACGCGATGATGCAATACCTTTTTTAACAGCTAGCGCCAAGGCTTGGCCTATATTTGTGTGACCCACTGAAATATGCTGTATAAGGTTTTTTTTTTTTGACATTTTATTAGCAGGCCTCAAAATAATCTCATTCAAAATTTTTCAGTTGCTTTATCTTCCTTGCCTACATAGAATGTATAAATGTTTAAATGCATCTTCTCAACCATTAGATTGATTTTTTTGAAGTTCTTTTTTTTTTTAGATTTCTAGTGCTTATTATATTTCTTGCTCTACGAACTTATGCCATTTTACACTTTATTTGCCTAAAGCCATCACATCGAAAGGTAGGCAGTCCTAGGCATGGCCTGTATCATCATATTGTGGTAAAGGTAATCAGGAAATGGCATTAGGTCGTTGAATAAATAAAGGTCAAATGGACGTGTATTACCGTAGACAGTTGGTTAGAAATGGACCTTTCCATTAAATCCCACCCCTTGGATATTGTTCCTGAGGTCCATGGAAGGACAGAATAAAAACATACGCAAATATCTGTGGGACAACACAGCGATTTTTTTGCAGCTCGCAAAAATGACTTAAAAACCCTATATGTGCGGCCGGCCAAGCAACATTGGCTAGAAAACACAATGTTTGTTTACGGCTCGACACCATTCATATATAAAAAGTAACATTAAAACTGAGAATAAAGTGGTGTAAAAGCAAGGCTTGGATTTTTTTCGAAAGCCCACTAGAAACTTGGGTGCAGCCCTCAGTGTTAAATCAAACATTCACTTTGGCACTCTGTCGAATTTTATGCCCACCCCTGTTCTAAAATATGCACAAACCCTGGTTTTTTTGTATTAGTGAATGCAGAACAAACATAAGACCCTATGGTTAGGCTCAGCACAAACCAAATTTTCAGGAGTACCTAATTTTTTTCCTTCCTCTGAGTCACATTTAAAATGACTAAGTAATAAGTAATAATAAGTAGCATACAGGTGTGAATACGTAAAAGCTTAAAAATATTAAGTGTAAAATCTGCCATAATTGATTATTTT
This sequence comes from Anneissia japonica, assembly GCF_011630105.1. Lineage (NCBI taxonomy): Eukaryota > Metazoa > Echinodermata > Crinoidea > Comatulida > Comatulidae > Anneissia > Anneissia japonica. Next base: position 448,473 of record NW_022725334.1, read on the forward strand.
TGATTATCGCATTTAATTTATATTATATTTCTAACTCAACTACAAGTAATCCAAGATAAGAAAAAAAAAAACTCTCCATGTTGATAAAACTCAATCATCAGACTATTGTACCATAGTAGAATAATTACTTTGGCCTGTATTACCTAATTGTGTCTGAAAAAAGCCTAGAGTGACCTTAATCTCACAATAGATTGATGAATTCTATTCCACAGGTGACGGATGCATCGGAAGTCAACAACACAAAAAAGGAGTACAAGATCATTCCTCGGGGAGTCTTGTGCACTGCGCTTGACAAATACGGTAATCAACGTACCATATTCGCATCTGCTTATGTTTGAAATGTTTCTAATTTTTGCAAGTTCGCATTACATCTAACGAGCATTATGGGACATGAATGGTTTTATTGATGTTAATTATATTGAATTTAGAGATGCAATGCGGAGATAGAAATCTAATGTTAGGCCGTAACATTTAAAAGACTCTTAGCTAAATACCAAGATGTAATATTATATAATTGTGGTAACATCTTATTTTGAGGTTTTGAAATATATGATTTACTCCTTTAGAAATTTTAATGGAAAAAAGTGAAAAACAATTTAGACTATAATATACAGAATATGCTAAACAATATTTAAAAACAATACCATTTAATAAACAATTATAATAATAGTATTATTACCTTAATAATTAATTATTAATTGTGCCAGTATAAGTGGAATATCCTCTAAGGAGTGATTAAAGATTGTTTTAAATACTAATTAGTGTCCATGCCACATCATATGCAAGAATAAGAGCAGAGATCAATAGTTTCACTAAAATACAATAAATATCTATCTTGAAACATAGAAATTAATACCCTAAGACTTGTTATTAATTCCCAGAAAGACATAAAGTTGTCAAACTTTAGTGAAGTTAAGAAGAAAAAAATTCAAGTTCATAAAAATGTACATAGTTCCGATTATGAACAGTTACCACCAGCTTTAAACGACATTTTGGCTGATCCAGAATTTGCAGCAGTGGCACAAGTGGCAATCAAAGACATAATATCTGATGAGGGTAGAACCTATGGTCAAGAGAGGAAGGTTTGGATGTCCCCTTAAATACTGTGGGGGTTTCTCACCATTTTAATCTCTCATAAAATGATTTTACACATTTTTTGCCACTCCCTGGATCCACCACTGCAACTGGCATACCTGTTCTCTCTAAGCATCTAAAATTATATATCATAATAGTTGAGCTAAAAAACCACTGACATTTATAAATAGAACATCAGTAGCGTGGGAGAGATTGTCCAATTGTGTACAAGTACACCTAACTTGATAAGTATTATCCCAGGATTAGGAACATTCAGTTATGATGTCACAGTGGTACAGTCTTATTCAAAATTTATATCATGATTCTTTTGTCAAAAGTGCTAGGACAATAAAAAAAAATCTGCTAATTCAAAAGCTTCAAATTTAGAAATTTAAAAGCACTTGCAGCGCACTTTAGTAATTTATTATTATTATTACTACTCTAATGATTTTGCATTAGATCGGCCATCTTGTGATTATATCTAAAACCCTGTTTTGAATGCAGATCAACTAATTATATACGATTCTAATTTTTGTATATGTATAAAAGCTTCCTCAAATTGAATACAAAAACAACAAATTCTTACCTGCTTTCTTCGCAATATCTGATGCAGAATTGTTGTATTTCGTATTGACGGTGAAAGTAACCTTTGTCTTCTTTACTCTAAAATAAAAAAAAGAACATTCTAAATAAAAAGAATCCCAAATGCTAACTTTCTTCATGAATGGTTTACCATTATAATTGTATCTTTCATTATTACAACAAAATTGATTTACTGTACTTATGTACCTCCATCCATATTTCCAAACTCAATATCATCCTCTTTCCTCTCTCTCATCTCCATGGTTACTCCTCTATCTCACTAGGATAAATGTTTACACCTGTACATGTTTTAACGAGACACAGCAGCATACATTGAACTCAAGCAAAAAACGTACATTGAATTTCAGGAAAGTTGTTTAATGTGAGTATTGAATGCTCGTATCCAACATTAGTCAATGTGAATTTTGCTTCCAACCAAAAAACATTCAGATATAGAACACGTTGTATAAACCTGACTGACAGTATGGGTACTAGACCTAATGTAAGGATAGAAGACTACGTTTGTTAAATGTGTTCTTGATTAAAGAAAATAGATTCAAGTTGGATCCTACACCATAAACAAGTAATTTCCAACCATGGCTCCAGTTCTCAAATTAGACCAATTTATTATCTATATAATTGAACTTCACTGCAAGAGGCTGTCCCCTACCCAATATAGGAGCAGTAATATAAAGATCTCAAAGTTATCAAAATGTACATTTGTTTCTGATTATTCTAGAATTGATTCACTGGGAAGTTTTCGTTTTAGAAGAAAAGACGTTCTTTTACACAAGAGGAGACAAGTTTTGTTTTAATAGTCATCCTTCGAAATGCCTGAAATTTTACTGACATTTTTTTACAAACATCATTGGTTCCTATGGTGCAATCTACATTAATTACTTGAAAGTTTATTGACAAGATAATCTCGGTAACAAAGTAGGTCTATTAATCATTCTGTACTTTATAACAAGACTCTTCTTCACTGAGGTATTGCATGCATCAAATGCACTGTCAACATTACCAAATATTGTATGCCCATATATAGTCATGACGTGTCTATATATGGTCATGATGTGATGTCATCATGACCAAATATAGGCATGTCACATGCTTTGGTAAAAAAAAATTGGCAGTTTGTCCAGGGCTTTAAATGCATAGTAAATATATCAACTTTTAGTAAAGGTTTGTAATTACGTGTGTGAAGACAACAGTGTCTTTAAAGGAATCAGTAAGTCTCACACAGTAAGGGAACCCAGACAACCCAGGCCCTCCTAAAATTTAAAAAAAAAATAAAATAAATGGAGAAAAATAGAAAATTATATTCAAATTGAAGTGTGAGAGTGGCATTTCCAGCCATCTAGAGGTGCCATAACATATTTACAGTAGGACTGAGGTGGTGGACTCCCCTCAATCTGTGAAAGGTTGATCCCTGGGCTCTCACTATTTTTTTAATTTCTAGATTCGCCACTGCCATGTAATATTTTACGTTGTCTACCTGATTACTATATATTTTTACCAATATGGCTACTCTATAGTACAAAACTATTAAATAAAAAAATCTTAAAATGCAAATATGATATTATATGGCATAGAATACTAAGATGTTTCGGAAAGAGAGGTTCACTGAACTCATGCCAAGCTTACGCACGCCAAGATAGTAAAATGATTAAACTATATATAAAAAAACAATAAACTGATACCATAGGACAATTGTTTAAAATGATGATGATTTAATATTATATTATGAATATAAATAAGAAATTGTATTGAATTTTTTTAAATTACAAAATTTATGGAATTTTTTATTATTGCTATTAAACAAGATAATTATTGGTGTGATGGACAAGGAACTAGATGGAGATTTTCATTCTAAAAAAAAGCTTAATCTTGTTTTTATCCTAGACAGAATACTATGTGTTGTAATAGTCCCTTGATCTGAATCAATACTCCTCAACACCCCTAAAAGGAGCAAAGAGAGGTGGGGCCTGTACCTGTTCTAGGATATACCTACCCTCAACAAAATTAGCCCTGCAACACACTGTAGCATTCTATTCCTTAACAATCTCCTACTGTGATTTCTGCTATGTAAATTGCTCATCTTGACATCAGAGCGCGGAGGAAATTACCTCTCATCTTAGGTGAGTGAAGAAAATTACTGCTACATTGAATATTATTCATGATTTTGATCAGTGTCAACAAGACAGCTGGTGAGATAATAAGCTACTAAAGCTAAAACAAAAAAGAGTAATGCACTATAAACTGGTAGTCTCAGCAAATATATCATCTATGAAAATGAAATGCAGTTCCAACAACACGCCTTCCCGATGTAAAATAGACCAATCATCCGGCCTCATTATACCACTGCAATGCTGTATCTTAGAGTGTGATATGGGGGTGGGGGAGCATGGGTAGGGGAGCATAGGTCGAGGTGATGCAAATGCAATGAGAATATGAGGGAAGGTTGGCTGAAAGTATAAGGTTATAATTTTCAGCTACTTCAATATACTTTAATTTATTTTTGTTCAGTAATTTTTCAGTGGGGAATGCTGAGGATGAATGCTTTATCTCATGGCCATCGGAACTGCGGGCTGGGGGCCCGGGCTCCCCACTTATTGGCAGAAAATATATAATGTCTATGCAGATTTGTGTATGATTGGAAAGAAATGCTAGTGGCCCCCACACCACCTCACTTTGAAAAATGTTCCGCCGGCTCTGTATCTGAGGAGTGCCCCCCCCCCTCACTTTGAAAAACGTATCTGTATCTGAGAAGTGACTTACTATAAACACTGCATCACTGTCTCAGAATTTTTCTGGTAGTATAATTTTTTTTTAAATTTTTGTTATGGTGTCTTCTAAGTTTCAAAATCATATCATTTCCTTCAATCACTACTAATGCTATGTTCTGAGTTTGAGATAAATGGGCTAGCTAACACACATAAATAGATCCCAATCATTTGATTGGTCGATTTCGTACCATGTGACATTAGTTATAAATTTTCCCCATTTCATCAATCATCACGAAAAATTTTGTTCTGCCGTGCATTTTTTTTATTACCTGTATTTTCCACTGCACTTTGACTATGGATACAAAATGACTTCAACCTAATACAATCTTTTGATTAGTTAAAAAGACGCTGGACTGACTTTTTCCCGAAGGTTAAATCTATGAAATGACGCCACGTCACCTATAACCATAAGCCTACTTCTGGTTGAACTTGTCTTAGCGGTGTGCAATGTATCAGAGATTTTGTTTACTCATGGAGTTATGGTTTGCTGTAAAGTAGTTTAATCTTCTTTTTATCGAGTCACTACGTAGCTAGTGTGTATGATCTAGCTTACGTAGTGTGGTAGAAAGATTCGCAGGTAGGATGATACCTGACATGGGCCGCGTCGTGAGCGCTCCTACTGTGGCCGGACAGGGGACTATGGACCAGTACACCGGGGTAACCCCCTACTCTTCTCGAACGGTGTACTGGGTTCTTTAAAGTGCACACAAGCCAATCGTGTATACTGGACCTACGGTATAGAGTCCTTATCCGAGAAGACTTGACCATCACCGGAACCATAAGCGAGCATGCCGTTCGAACCAGCGCCGATATTATGGCTGTATGTCATGGTTCCCGTCTTAACCGCTCAGCCAATCGACTCGCCAGTAGTTTAATAGCATGGCGATACCTCAAACACTAGCTCAAATTTGCGCAAAATCCGTGCGGAATTTGGCCCTTTTTTAAAAAATACGTGGACGGATTTGTAGCGTAAGCATAGCCCTAGGGCCTACACTGTATAGCATATGCCTAGTTTTGCGCGGAGGATATGCCCAGGCTAGGCCGAATCGATTTGAGCAGATGGGCTTGGGTGGGGTGAAATTTTGGTCCAAGGCTAGGAAGGGCCTATAGCCTATGCCCATGTAGGCAACAGGCATAACTTTTACAGTCTGGGATACTTGCTTGGTTGGAAGATGATCAAATGACAAGGACCTATTTAGGTGTGGTATAAAACAAATAATGAGTGTCTTGTATTCGTGCAATGAATGGAAAGAATATTTTTATTTGTTGAAAGATTGACTGTTCCATTCAACTTATGAAAATATTCTTTCCATTGCAATCATAAACAGTCACTATTTGTATAATATTTAACAGCAGATTATTCATATTTCCAATGTTTAAACAAATACATATAAACAAGATATTAAGAAAATGTCTGATGAGGAAGATTTATTCTGGGATGCCTGAGTTGGGAAGAATTGCACTTAGCTCAACTATCAGAGTTGCTGGTTCAATTCCCATGGTAGTCAATATATTCTCTATTTTCCTTTACTCTAAGCTATCACATGGTTTTTGCAAAGATTCAATTGGATCTTCTGTTAATAACAACTTCCTGGTTAAATTCGGTTTATTTTTATTGTATCAATATGATGTATAATAGAAAAACCAAGAAAATAGCCAAAGCTAATCAAACTTGGTACAATTTAAACAAAAAAAAACTTATACTAATTTATTGCATCATTCCACAAAGCACCAGTATTGCTAATATCTTGAAGTGAATTTACCTACATGAGTGAACAAGCTCTCAACGTGAGGAGACTATAAAAGCAGTTGGTAAACTAAATGGAATGGGGTTTAATATACTGTAAAACCCATTAACATCACCAAGAGTGCACTGATAATTTCTAATATCAGCAGGTAATTGATGAAGCTATATTATTAAAAGGTTTAAAGCTTTCATCATGAAAACATAAAAGCAGGTAGGTAGAATCTCTAATGTGTTTAGGTAAATTAGAATTATTGGCCTAAACAATATTAATAATCAAACATGATATTAAATATTTGAGAAAAACATATGTCCTCTTTCCAGATTTGAATGCAATTCTTGACTTTAAATCACAATGGGGACAGATTTTTCTCAAATACTTATTACCATATTTAATTATTACCAGTTGAGATGCTTCTCCATACCAAATTTATTATCATGTAATTTAATAATAACTATTGATAATGATAACAATAATAATAACAATGATCAAATAATTTTCAATGACATAGCAAGGAAGAGCAATATGGGAAACAATACCAACATGGGGAAAACCCTGTTGTGTATACCGTAGTATAGTATGAGAATGAAATATACTAGCATCTTCAAACTGGACTGAAAAAGCATAGTGAAGAGTGGGTTAAAAGAGAGGACAGGTTCTTCCAAAGAACTGTAAATATTACTGCAGACATTCAGAGTTTTACTTTTATTTGTATTGTATAACATGATGTTTTTTTTTTTATATTAAATAATAAACAATAAAAATTATTAGAAAACCACAAGAAAGAAATTCCATGTAGTATTAGTGCTTTGGTTTTCCATCATTAACAGCTATGCAATCAAGAATGTAAATCAGGGGTTTCATCCTGGGGGGAGGGGGTATGCAGAACTGGGGGATGCAGAAAATGTGAATGCGGAACTAAATATATATTTTAGTATTTTATCTAATTTTTAATGGAACTAACCTGCCGCTGTATGGGCACCCCCTCCATTCCCCCATCCACACCAAATAATATGAATATCTAGGTAAAGGGGCATCCATATGCAAAACAAAATAAAAACTATAGAACAATCATAAATTAAAGAATACAATCAATAATAAAGATTAGTATAAGACCATAAGAAAGAAATAACCATAGTACACAGACTGTTATCATTAACTTGCTGCAATGCAATCATAGTAAATCCCTTTAAATAGAACTACCATAATCAAAATTTACAAATATCTAGGTCTTCTTTAATGGATTACTATCATGAATCATAAGCAAGTTCTTCATCTTAGATTTTAACAATTTATTCAGGAAATAAACAGGCCTAAGGAATTGTGTTTGTAGAACATGAAATTTACTACACTTGATCCAATTGCCGTATCAGTAGAAGTACATGTATTAGGACGTAATTCCTTAATAACATTTGTATTATTGCCTTTAAAGCAAATTTATCCCGACTATTAAAATTCATTTTCAATCATTCGTTTAATCATTCATTTATTTATTCAATCAGTATACTTATACATTTAAAATAAAATATTCAAATATCTACTTAAATATACATTCATTAATTTTGCTGACTTATTAACACAAGTATTTATACACCCAAGTTATTAACTTTATATTAATTTACTTTATTCATTCATTTCCTTTCTTTACAAATTAACTCATTCATCAATTCCCTCAATTCACTTCATTATTCATTCAAACATCAAAGACGGTTTGGAGCAGAGATTTCCATTCAGGTTCTAAACCTCGTTGTCAAAGGGGTTTCAAACCACACACTGGCCATTCTCGGGCGCCCATGCTTAGTTAACACAGCTTGAACTGCTGACGGGTTGTGAAATAGCCAACGCTATGTTTAAGCCATATGTGCAAGCATTTCATGGCATATACATTAATAAATATTGTTGCTGCCTCAAATTAATATTGATGGTAACATTAGACCTGATATACCAAGAAAAAAAAAATAAACATACAGAAAAGATTGTACAAAATCAAATAATTATAATTCAGATCAGGGATATCGAAAGTAAAGAAATTACTCTGGCTCATAAGGAGGCGGCTCTCAAAGAAAATATCCTTTAATTATTCAACTATTATTTTACCTGACCTTTCACTCGTTCATCCATTTAATTACGGTAAGTTATTAATCTATTTACTAATTGACTATATTAACTTTCTTATTCATTCTCTCATTTATTCATTCATTTAGTCATTCAATCCCTATTCATCCATCAATTTAATTATTCTTTAATTTACTTCAACCATTCATTCACTTGTTCATTCAATTAATTTGTTAGTTCATTAACTAAATTTCTAGAAAATAAAAGTGTAGATAAAAAAATACAGAATATAGAACCATCTAAGATTCAATCTTTATCTAAAACTTTTGAATAATCTACAGAGAAATAAAAAATGCTCTAAAAATTGCTAGAAACAAAGATATTTTTAAAAACATGTCTACAAACCAGTGATGGTTGTCGGTTCATCAGTCGGTTAAGAAACGATAAAAATCATTGAAGACAATGTGTACACAACTCTTCCCTCCTACCTGTAACAGATGTTACTGATGGGATAGTATTGTGCAACACTAGTTTTATTTACTCTGCAGATGAAAGTTAAAACCCAGAGAAAATTTGAATTCCCCAAACAAACATGACATCATATCATAATTATTCATCACATAAACACAAATTTCAAGACAATAGCAATAAAAAAATCAAATAATGCTAATTTCAATCGTAGGGGATAATTTTTTTTAATGTAAAGTCAAGTTAGCATTATATATGGTTTAACATAAACATTTTTACACTAAACATTTCATGACTTGAAAATATCTGAAACATGATACATCAAAATTGTCGGTAAAGGAATGAGAAACAGCATATGGGGGTATAGCTTTCTTGCAATTCAAACAAACGATTTTGATATGTAAATCAAGTTTAATTACATCCAGAAAAGCAAGTCAATATTTGCTAGAAATCTGAACGAAGAACAAAACATCTAACATGTGTAATTTTCAATGACATCCAAACAATGTTGGCTCTTCATTAAAAAACGAAAACATTGTTTTTTAAATCTGTGTTTGAATGTTCCTTTATTTACAAAGAGCTCATATGTGCAACAATTCTTTTCAGATAGTAATCTATATTTAGGTCAAAATGGACTGTAAATTGTACTTATATTATTTTAGTTTATACCATTCTTTTTGTATAAATAACCTAATTCCATTAAGATATTGATAACTATATTAAAGTTTTCAACTGCTTTAAAAAACCTGATAAAAAATATTCATTGTCACTTGAATTTTACTTGAAATTATATTTTTGTTATTGTTTATTTAAAAGTATATATATATATATATATATATATATATATATATATATATGCTTTATTTAAAAGGTTATAACACACATTGTTTTTAAATGTTCCATTGATTTAATATTTTAACTGTTTTAATGTAATTTTATATATGTATATTAAACTTACTGTTATTTTATTTTTATTTTTTTGATGTTGATTTATTTCCTCAAATAGTGATTTGCATCACTAAAATCATTATCAAAGAAATAATTAAATATAATGTATAACTAATTATCTACTATATCTTGTAATGTTATATTTTGGATTGTATATGCAGTAATGAACTAAATTTCAATTGAAACCTATGGTATGGTATACATTGACAAATAAAATATTTCTGTATCAAATAAGGCAGCAGCTTCCCTATGAGCTGCCCACTGGAGACACTACATTCCAAATCCTCCTCCTATTATAGCTCCTTGATTAGCACCTTAGGCCTTGTTGTATAGTGGTATTACACATTTAATAGAACCAGTTCAGAAATTAAAAAAAAACCATTATCAATATTCAGTAAAATATTAGGTTTTTAGAGGAGTAATTATTGATTACTGTGTTCATATTAATTGTTTAATTTTAAGTGCCACCAATTGTTTTTATTAGTTTAGCTGAGACTTCATAGGGGTAGGGGGTAAAAATATAAGAAGCATTTCTCACGATGAATTTTCTGAAAGCGTGAATTAATATACACAATTTTCATTCTTTCAAAATACGGCTCGTAAAAGCTTAAAACGTTGTAGCTTTCAGGATTCCCCTATCTCTATCCTTCTAGCCATAACTCAGGCGTACGACCCTCGGTTGATGGTTCACATCAAAGGGCCAGGCAATATAACCTTGCACAGGGGCCTGTTCTCACCTAGCTATGCCGCTGAATGTTACCTATTTTTTGGTTTTTTTTAAATGTTTTTGATGTTTTCTTAACGTTTCATAAACTTGTTCTTTTCTTACTTTGTTTAATATCCAGAAATATGTCTTCCATTTTTTATGTTCTTTGCCTTTCTTCTTCTTTTCAAGGTCTTTTTTCTTGTAATTGTTTTACTATTTTTGTGTTTCTTTGTTTGTTTTTGTATTTATTTATTTTCTCCACTTGTTTCTTTCTGAATATTTTAACTAATGTTTGATTTTTATTTGTTTTCTTCACTTTACTTGCCTCTTGTAATTTTTTTAATAATGTAATTTTAATGAATAATATTCATGTTTTTATGTTAAATATTAATTGAGTGAAATTAGACATAACAGAGAAATATCCAAGATTTGATAATAGGCTCTGCTTTATCATTATATAGACTGAAATTCAAACTGCTTTGAATAAATTTTAAAAGGTAGACGTACAGCAGAACATGGAGGAAGAATAGCTTTAAGTGGTATATATCAAGCATTGTTTACATAGCTAGAGGCTGCATTATTGCACATATGATTTCAATGATTAATGAACCCTAAAAGTGGCCGCAATGAAGATACGGTGCTCCTGCATACGCTAAACAAAGCATACAAGCCGTTGCTACGGGTGACCACTTCAGATGAAATCCTGTACTTGTGACAGTGTGCTATCATATATGCCGATGCTTTTGACTCGTTAATTCCCTATCCACTCTAATGTATTCAGACGTTTTATCCCCTAACAGGAGTGTTCTTTTGCAATAACGATGCAGGAAATGTCAAATGTGATTTTTAGGCCTATGGTCATTTAAGGATATCTCACAAAATAGTAGTGTGTAAGATAAATAATTTTTAGAATTTCCTACAATATTTTGTTGAATAATCATCAAATTCTAGAAAACCAATCTGAAATTCCAAAAGAACTCTATTTAGAGCAATTTCTTGACATACACCAGCTAAAACTATGCTCCTACTACAAGCCTGATAACAAATCAAAGTTTGTAAAGTGGCCATTTAAAACAGGGGAAAAAAAGGGTATTTTGTGCTCAGTTGTTTGTGACAAAAATAATATATCAAAATTAATACAATACAACAATTATTTTTCTTAATATAATGGTGGGGGGGGGGGCATGACACCATCTGCACCCCACCTGCATCTGCCCCAGCTGTCGTTTGTAGGACCCTATAGCAACAATGAACTGGGCTTAGCAGAAAGATTCACTTCACACTGCCACTGTCATGGTCATTATAATTGTTATCCTTATCATATCACAGAATAATACTTTCAGTAATTATTGTTCATGCACACGGAAGGTTAACTTAGCAGATATTAAATAAAATTTATTCATGTATAAATATTACATGCATATTCATAATATTTTTTTAAAAACACTGTTGCATATGGTTAGGTAAAATTTTGATTGAATATGTTAATATAATCTGTATGTTGTGGAAAATGTGTTATTATTTAACTTTTTTGAATAAAAAAAAACCAAAAAACAGATGGATAAAAATACATATAGAATATGATATTGTTAATCAATTCCTGTGAATACAATATACTAATTTGGAAAATTTTAATAAATTTATAACAGGATATTGGCTGACCGTGTTTAACAGTGTTTTTCAATTGTGATGTTATGTTTGTGCGATGTCAGCTTACACATTATTGATAAGTTAAAAAGGGCAGCAATATTGAGAGTAATGCAGATACAGAGGTCAAGGGTCAAATATGTATTACCTGATATCAATTTTTAGAGTGCAATTATGAAACTCTCATATGATTATTTAAAAGTATGCAGACATCAAGATAACCATGAGTATAATTATACGACAGATGAGATAAAAAGTAATAAAATATTTTTTTTTTATCAATATTTATTATTTTTGGGATTCTTCAAAGGCAATGAAAGATTATTAAAAAGTGTACAAATACGTAAAGATGTACTGTATTTTCCCCTGAAAATGACAAACATCATAAAAAAATATTTGCAGTAACCTTTAAGTTTAAGCATAGAAGTTATTAAGTTTTAAAAATGTGCCCTGATTTATACTGGAAAAAAATTAATAAAAACACTTCAGTGACTAGATGTGTTTCTATCATTTTTTTGCTGTAAAGTCATGGGTAAATATTTATTTAAATCCACTTACTTCTATGTTCAACTTGATAATTTTTATGTTATTTCAAAATGAGCAAGTTCATTTCAAAAATAGTTTTTTATATTTTGTGGGTATTGTTTATGGAACAATACTTCTTTAATTATAACTAGAAACAGAGAAATTAAAAAGTATTTCTAATAAATAAATGGGGCTTTTAAGCATTTAAATATGCCAAAATCAGCATCAGAGATCAAACAAGAAAATTGACTTTTTAATATATTCTCCAAATCATAGGCTTCTAAATGATAGTCAATTAATGGAACTGACTTACTATTGACAAAGTTAAGAGTAAAAGTTGTATTACGGCTTCTCTCTACTACAGTATACAATACTGTCACATTCTATGCTAATTACTCAGTTTAAAATTTAGCGACAGCACGCTGGTTTTGGATGAAGGGAGAGATTTTGGAGTTGTTTGTGACATTAACTTAACCTCTAGGCATTCACACTTTTCTGGATGCAAAGAATTAGGCTAATGTTATATTAAAAAAGATCATTCAAACCTAGACAGAGGAAGGGGCCTGTCAAACAGTACAAATCAATCTCCTACTTCAGATGATTACAAATTAGTGAATAATACACTGATTTAAAAAAAAAATTAAGACTTTTGAAAAAAATGTTGAGCAAACAACATTAACCTGGATGTTTTAAGGAATCCAACATCAACTAAATTTGCCTACGTTAGCTGGTCACATAGCTAGACGCAGGGTTCCCGGAATACCGCCCTCAGCGACGTGTGCGAAGCACAACTCAGATTCAGTAGTGGAACATGAAATTTCGGTATGGTTTCCTAGTCAGATTTGCGAGAAAAAATTCAGCTACCTGTATTTCTCGACTGAGACGCCAGTGGGAGCTGTAATTTGTATGGCAAGGAGATTCTGCTACTCTTAATTCGTATTAAAGGGAATTTATTTCTCTCCAAACTAATTTTTTTTATTTAGTACCATAGAAGACATGCGCGCGGGGGTGATAAACTAATAATTTCTTTTATTAGGACTAATACAAATAAAAATGAAGACTTTTGAAAAAATGTTGAGCAAATATTAACATTAACCTGGATGTTTTAAGGGATCCAACATCAACTAAATTTGCCTACGATAGCTGGTCACAAATCTAGATAGCAAGATATCTAAAGAGCCTTGAAAAAAGTCCTTACAGGAAGGAAACATAGTAGGCTCTAGAAGCCCAGGGCACCCTAGTATCAGGTGGATCAACAGGTTTTAATTATTTACTGGGTAACCTGCTAGAGGCTCAATTTCCAGAGATGTTAGAAGGGAATGAATACAGTATTCAGTATGAACAAATCAACATAATTCATATTTCTCTTTTAAATTTGGTTTTTTTAAATATATATACATCCCCCCCGCCCCCCGTCGGTCAAGCCGAAAGAGAGACAATTTGAGTTAAAGAGAGGAAAAGCGGGGAAAGGGAGTGCATCCATGAGTTCAGTGGCGAACCAGCAGTGGCAGAAAGGAGAGCACGATTATTTACACCAACCATGGTGGGGCAGAGGTCGGCGTGGACTTCATATTGTGCCTCCCCCCCATCAGAAACATTTCTGGATCCGCCGCTGTACATATATATATTTTTATTTCAAACCAACTTGACTATAGACCATGGTCTTAAGTCTACATGTTATACTCAATCAGAACCCACATATCCTTCTGCTACCAGTGTTGTTGATTGTTGAAATTGGTACCACGCATTATATAATTACCACCCCAGCACTTAAACATATAATTTTCGGAAACTTCATTGTGAATCTGCGCAATATATTAATATTAATTAAGCTCTGTCTACACTATAATAATAATAATAATAATAATAATAATAATAAAAATAATAATAATAATAGATCATTCTTATATAGGATATAAGCAAGCTCTCAATGTACTGTGTAAAAACAGAATATGGATATGTTATATTAATGAAAAACTTGATGGAAAAAGCAAGTCATTAGCTTGGTCTTAATAGTTAAAAAATATATATATATTTGGGTATAATATGACCTCATCATGCCAAATATGGACACATCACACAAATTTGTCACATAATTTGATAGTGTGGTTTGAGCTTCACATGATATAATATAATAATAATAATAATATATGGCCATGGAATAAGGATTGTGACATGCTATCTAGGCCTACATGTTAAGCAATTGCACTAACGAAATAATCTTCAGAAGCAGCATGCATGACAAGCAACTGCATATATAAAACTCCAAAGGCAGCCATTCAGAGATGTTTTCAACAATGAAACAATCGGAGGTCGTAAATGTAATCCATCATCCGCAATGCCCCTGACCTAATGCAGAGCCGCTAACAGAATCCGGCTCTTTCCAGTCATTACTAAAACCCCACGCTAACGTAAATGTGTGCTATCTCGTTAACCAATGAAATAGAATTCTCATTCACCACCAATGTTTTAGAATATTTAAACGGAGAGGTTACAAGTAAATCATACAGATATCACTCAATCAACCGGAGGTTAAAGGTTGCATTTTAGAAATGATGTCAAATGATTTTTTATTTTTTTTTTAGTTTGTAGAAACAAAATAAGAAATCTATGTGTTAATTTGTTTGGAGGACTAAAAGACAATTAACATAGAAATTTCAATCTATAAATAAATTGTCTATCCTGAATACAGCATTCTCACCTGCTATAGAAATATCTGGTTATCCAGCATTAATTTCAACACACTTGTAAAAGTAATTTAATTTACTTACCGTGTGTTTATAAATGCATCCTCTGGTAGTTGCAACATGTCACGGAGCTGCTCGACAACCATTTCCCCATCCTGCTGTCCTAAGCTATAACGAACAACATGCACAAAAAATAACCAAACGAAATGAAAAATATAATCATATACTTTTTTTGTAAATTTTATAGTCAGGCTTTATTCATGTCAAAAAGACTTTTACTAAATTATTGTTTTGAACTTATTTCAATTATGATATACATACATGAAAATTGGAAAATGTTACTTAAATTCATTATAATTAACACAAAATTGGTATGATACTTGGGCGTTGAAGCATGAACTCATCCACACATCAAATATAGTGGACGTTATAAGGTCTGTTTTTATATTTTTTGGCAACATCTTTTGCAAGTATTCTGGACCAGCATCCTCTCACATGCTTCTTACAAAATCTACTACCAGTGTACATACAAGATTTTCTAACTGTATTACAAAAGGATTGGAGTCTCTGTTCTTTGTAAACATTATTAACGTTTTATAATAAAGAGAAATGGTAGACCAAGTATCGTGTTTCAGACAATTACGATGAAAGCTTTTTGTCTATTTGTTCGCCTCCTTTAGATGTTTAACCACTGCTTGCAAATACACCACTGATGCCATTACTGCAACAGGGATATTTTCTTAAATTCCTAACATTTGTGTTATCTCCGTGTATAATTGTATTTATACATTACTTAAGAAACTTGGAGAAGCAATTTCAAAAGGGAGGTTATATATGCACAAAAATATTCTGCACAGATTATGTGATTTATCTATCTCCACATAACGTCCACTGATGTAAGTGTAAAAACGCTCCGGATTAAGTTTAACATTTACATGTGATTATAGGCATTTCACTGTAGTAAAAATAATGCATAATTAATAAGGGAATTCATGGATGGATTAATAGTATGTAATTAATATTTAAATTTCCATATAAAGATAAGCTACATACGATTTAATATTCATGTCGCTTCAACTGATATTGTATTTGGTTTGTAAAACTATTATAATTCATCTTCACTATGCGAGACCGTATCCGGTTAAATAATAAAGACAGATTAATGATCGCGGCATTATGATGCTCAAGCTGAATGCAGAGCTGTGCATATAATTAGAAGAATTCTCAAAAGAGGGCGCCATTTATGTTTAAGATCTGACCAGAATTGTATCACAATGGAAAATCAGTTTTGGACCATTAAAATTGCTAGGATTACTGATACCACTGGCGGATTCAAAGGGGTTACACGTGCCTCCTTAAAGTATTTTTTAAATGGAGAAAAACAAATAGTCCAATTTAAGTCTGTGAGTGCCACTTCTGGCCATCTAGAGGTGCCATAATCATATATTTTCTTCCTCAGCCCCACCATGGTTGGGGCTGAGGTGGTCTAGACTCCCCATCTGTGAAAATCCCTCCCTGGGCCCCCCTTTTTTTTGAATTCCTGGAACAGTCACTGATACTTACCTTTCTAATTCTCAGTGTTATTTTAGAGCTAATCTCATAATGATTGAAAACACATTTGTGAAGTATTAAATGGTTACAGAATCGAATCAGCTTACGAAACAAGTAATCTTTTCACTGCAAATTACTCTTTTCAATTAAGTTGTTCAGCACATGCTTTGACTTTTAAGATTGACATGTCAATTGCTAATCATGTTGAATTTATTATTTTTGAATGATTGTATTCAACTTTCATGTATCAAACCAAGCATATTTAAAAACAATGTTAAAGATACAGTATATAAAAATATAATAATAATAAATTATTCATAACAATAACATAACAAAACATAAGAGCAATAACAACAATAAATAATCTTAATTATAACACAAAAATAAGCCATATTAAATAGTTAGATAGATGTAAATGTAACAATTGTTTAGTATTATTGTTTTTAAACCAATACAAAACTAATAATGGTAATAATAAATTAATCATATTAATAACAATAACATAACAAAACAGAACAACAATATCAATAACAACAATCAATAATCCTAATTATAATAATACAACAAAAATAAGCCATATGGTATAGTTAGATGTATAACAATGTATTATTTTTTTTAAACCAATATGTAGCTGAGAATAGCTATTAAGAAATTTACCTTCAGTACTTAAATTTCTTCTTCAATATAGCCTTGACCTTGTGAATAAATATTTTCTGATAGCTATAAAATTTGTTAATGGTATTTTTATCCACTCATGTTCTCATGTTCCATCAAGTCCCCAATAGGATTTTTAATTTATATTATGTTGTATCGTTGTTATACAGAGGATAGTAGCTGTTGATAGCATTTGCAAACAATAAAGATATATACTGACTGCCTATAAAAAGCTTTAAAAAATGAAAAAAAAAAACTGTATTTAAGTTTCTTAATTTGTATTCTTAAATAAAGTTAACTTACTATTAAAAATCTAAATAAAAAAAATCCCCATCAGTTGACGACCTCCTGTATTCTATTGCACAGACCCTTAAATACTGTAGGTTGTTAATCAATTTAAGGAAATCTGTAGTAAATATCTGTAAACCAGTGAAAAATAATGTTCTTTCAGTCTGTTTCTGGTTAGAAGATAATAACATATTTGATCCTTTTAAATGAACTTTTCAAAATTTTAATTGAAATTTTTGAGGTTTCTTTCTTCTTTCTGAATTTTTTGGTGTGAAATATCTTAAAATTTAATGTTTTTCAATTACTCAAAATAAAATACCAATACGTAATTCAGGACTACTGTACATAATTGGATGCACAGTGGAAAAAGCAGTGGAAAACATACGTTCATCAACAAGCCTTTGAGCACCAAATTGACACATGATTTCAAATTGCCTTCGTCCATCAATCTTACTCACCTCTCGTTTGTTATAATGAAAACTTGATTCTTTATTCTGTCATCTTTTTTGCTTGGGACTGATGATGCGACATGCATGCCGGCTGAGGTGTCCACATCCAGGTTGTTGTGTACATCGAAAACATCTGCAAAAGATTTATCATTTTTCAATAAGTTTGAAACTGGTTTTAATATTATCAATGATTCATATCTTGTTGATTGCTGCCTAAAAAATGTGATAGCTATCTACCCCAAGCATTTTAATATCTATCTTACAATAAATTATTGTCAACGATCACTTTAACCTTCAATTTATCAACCAAAACTTATATCTCATGAACATTAATTAATCGTCTTTTATTATATCTTCGAAATAATTACATGGGGCTCCATGTCCAAATCTAACTCATTTCATAAATTAATTTAATGCTGTGCTGTGTCAATGTACCATAAGTGTCCCCTTGATAAATATTGACACATAAGTGTTCATTTATTACTATTTGTTAATGTTTTTAGTTTCTGTATATTTTATTTTATTTTAATGGTGGCCACGTCTTAAAGTTTTTTTTAAAAACTTATTGTGGTCTCCATCCACATAGATTTTTTTGAATATATTTAATCATGTATATGTTTTTTTTTTGTTCATTATGTGGAAAATAAATAAATCAATCAATCAATCAATCAAACAACCAAAAAGCTTGTTTTTATAAAGACAACATTAGTTCAGAGATACAAGAGGAGATATATGAGCAAAAACTTTCTTTTTAGCCCCTTAAAAAAAGGTGTTAGAAACACTTGTGGCACCAGCAGGGGGAGAAAATGCCAGATCCCCCAGTTGTTCAGCTTTTTCCCCCTCCCCTCTAAATGTAAAATTTGTATAGAATCACAATTGGTTGTTAAGAAAATAACCTCAGTTCACAAGACTCGTTCATAAGTTTATGTCATAAATCATTTTGAGCCTTCACCATTCATTTCATCCTTGTTGAAAAGTAATATCCATAAGCTTGGCCTAGGCTATAAATTACTATTGCATGTTTGTTCGTATATAGTTTACATGTGAAGAAGATGTGAGTTTGAGGGAGCTCTTTAATACATATGAATATACATGTACCATGTTCCTTTTTAGCCTTGATGTTTTCTTCTGCCGTCTGTTCATTTTCAAGGTTCACCAGTTTACCAGTTGGATTATAATCTGAAATAAAATTTAAATATTCATTAAAAAAAAACAAACATTCATAGAGAATCTGAATAAGTTTATAATAGTTTAATCTCCTTGTCATAATGTATCTGTCATTACCATCTCCTTGATTCCTTAGTTTGATAGAAAAGATAATTAAGTATCTGTCATTATCATCTTTTCAAACTCCTCAGTTTACTGTAAATAATTATTTAATAATTCTCTCCTAGTTATTTGACATTATGTTATAAACAAATTATTAATATTTGATTACAGAAAAGAAAATATTAATCATTATAAGTAATATTCCTACTTTTTATATCAATCTTTGTTATTATTGCCTCTTTGTTAATACTGCCTCATTTTACAAAGGTCACTTTAATAATACTAGATGTTGGTTTGATGGTTTGATATTTATATTAATGTTTTATTGCCAATATGAATAAATGGTATTACTATAAAAGCATTTTTATCCTTAATATAAAGTATAATGATTATTATAGACATGCTATTATGTTGGGATTCAATACTTCAATTCATAGTAATTAATGTATATATAAATCCTCATTGCATTTTAATGATTTATGACAAATAGAATTGACTATGATTTGTACTCAAGATTTGTAATCAAGAAAGATGCTAATACAAATCAAATATTAACATTATAATTACTTTGCTTATATTTGTATGTGAACTATCAGCATTTCATTTTTTATTCATTATCTTTTTTATATTGACTATTAGATAATGTTTTTTTAGACCCCACTGAAAATAAGTCATCTTAGACTTTAATGGGGGTATCTGGGCATTGCCATCATTCTGTTTGAAGGGTGTATACAAAAATAAATAAATAAAATGTTTACATTTCCACAAATGACTATTTTTACTGCAATTTTTAACTTCTGACTTCGAGCCTTTTTATCTACCTCAATATAATTTGGTAAAAAAAGAAAATCCCACTGGAACATAAATAAATGGATAATTAAAAAAAAACAAAAAAAAAAACACCAACATACAGGGATGACCAGCAGTTTGTGCCTTGTAAGTTGTTTGTTTTTAGCTCTTTTCTTTTCACACTAATTTGTGTCGAATGACAAAGTATTCATTGTTGAATAAAACGCTACACAATAAAAAAATAATTTGGTAACTTGATGTTTCTT
Organism: Anneissia japonica; assembly: GCF_011630105.1. Classification (NCBI taxonomy): domain Eukaryota; kingdom Metazoa; phylum Echinodermata; class Crinoidea; order Comatulida; family Comatulidae; genus Anneissia; species Anneissia japonica. Next base: position 468,962 of record NW_022725334.1, read on the forward strand.
ACATTTGATGTTTGTAATGCTTTTTTTTAAGTGATGACGAATAAAATTTAATTCAATTTAGTTACAATTCCTTGAGTGATGAAATTGCATTAACAGAGGTATAGCCAGAAGATTGACACCATGTTAAATGAAAAACAGGCCATGTGAAAGAATTAAGTACATTCTTTTGATCATTTTAAATAAACTCTTCTTTTCTAGTTAACTTTCTATTCAAATGGTAATAAACTACTCTTTATATATAAACTTTATGAGAATGTACAAGGTGAATTCAGGAATTGGTTTTCATTATCGAATTAAAATGATTGATTTGTATTGTGCGAATAAGATCTTATTCACACGGTAGACCTACACAATTGGAAAGATGTGATGATGCAGGTTGAAAAAAGCGCCGATAAAGCCTTGTTTCATTCAATCGTCGATCAAAACCGAGTAGCCCAGCAGTCAGTATGATTTCTGATGGCCAAATTACCCTAGGTTCAATTTTGTTCATTTTAAAAACTATTTCATTTTTTCCATTTCATATTTATTTATCTATTTCATTCCTAATATTCTATTCATTTATTTTTATATCTTGTTAATTAAGTTATTGTTTTTTGTAGGTATTTTTGTCATTTGTTGTTAAAAATAATAATTATTAATAATACTAGATTTAAAAACTATCTACTAGTGCACCGTAAGCATAGCACATTATTAATTTGCCATGCAAATTTGCACGGGTACTGTGGGAATAATTTCTTATTTACACGGTACCATACGAATAGTCTCTTCCCTTTAATATTACTTTAGCACTCCATCACAAAACCTCATGATTGTAACATAACGTTACAGCATAGAGATCAACTCTCTACCTCACATGACATATCAATCACAAACTTCCGTATGGATAAAACACCTCCACTGGTTATAATTAAAGAATATAATGTAAAGAATATTTTTTATATAATGAATATGAGTGATAATCATTGATAATGATTTGGAGTGAAGTTGAATAGCAGAATGGATTTGAATAACTTGGTGGTTAAGATGCTTGCCTTCCAAATAAAATAAAGTGTACAATAAACTTTCAGCTATTGAAGCTGCATAAAGAAAATTTGAATTTTATTTAAGGTCTAGTCCGCAAACACTGTAAGAAAATTGAACCCCTTTCCTCTCCATAAATTCAATCCCAGATTCTATAAAAAGTTTTATTAAGGGTCCTAAATCAATAAATTAAATAATTATAATAAACTACTTTTGTAGTTTACTACTAAGTTTGGGATTATTTATTCTACATAAATAATTTTCATATCAATATATAGGCCAAAATTTCAAATTTATATTTTCATAAATCTCTATCCTAAAAATGATCAAAATAATAGTAATATTAGGCCCAATAAAAAATTATTAGTTTACCACCCTCGTACGCATGTCTTCTATGATACGGGAAAAAAAGAAATATTTTTTTGAAAAAAAAAAAATGTATCATAATTTGTTTTATTTAATAGTTAGTAGATATTGTTTGTATTATCTCAATCATGTTTTACTTTGAGGATTAATGCACCAAAAAACAACCCAAGTATGATATTTAGCAAAATAAAAAGTTAAAAAAAAAAAGCCTAGATAGGGTGATAAACAAATATTAATATTTATTATAGGGCCTTACCAAAGTATATATATATATTCACATAATCCCTAATCCTTATACACAGTGCTTCTAAAATTGAATTGAACAAAGACATTAATAATAATAATAATAATAATAATAATAAAAATAATAATAAAATTAATAATTCAAGATTTATATAGCGCCTCCTGTTGAACCAACCTTGCAGCTCTTCACAACTAGAGATACAAGGACAATAACAGCTAAATAAGTAATGAACAATGCACATAAACCCCTGTACACACTCACATTTTATTTGACAAAGACATGTGACATGCCTATTGTATATGGTCATGATGACATCACGTCATTACATGCAGTTTTTATATTTACTCAATTAGTAATTTTAATATTCAATTTTAACTTTTACAATTTTTTAATTTTTAATTTTAAATTGGCCTATGTTTACCTATTTTATATATTTTACTATATATTCTAAACCTTGCCAGATCACTATCTGTAAATATTAGCTCT
>NW_022725334.1:471368-512666 GCF_011630105.1 Anneissia japonica
TATTCGCTCTTTTGCAATAATTACCCTGGCTTCTGGACCCCATTGGAAATAAGTCTTGTGTACAATCACTAGAATTAATGGGTCATCCAGGCATTCAATTAATTATTCATCTCCTTTTTTTTATGTTCGTTCTCAATTTGTTATTGTCATGTGTGATATTGAATGCAAAATAAATCAAATTAAATCAAAAATATATTATATGGACACACAATGGTTTTTTTTGTCAGAGAAAATTTGACAGTGTGTTCAGATCATAAGATGAAAACCAGTATAAATAAAACAATAGATAATATTAAAAAATCATATATCAGTAAATAATAAAATTAAACTACACATATCACATAAAGTAACATAGAAATTATTGAAAATGGAAACAATATAAATAACATAAACACTTTAAAAAACATTTGTCATAAAACATCATGCTGATGTTTTATTTGTTGATTTTATGATTATGTGTAAGGTTTTATAAACATACCTGATATCAGCTCTTTGTAATAATTTGGTTTTTCCACAGTGTATACATTTTATGAATAATTTTTTGCACTTTTCTAAATGATCTGTTTTTATTTTTTAACAATGCTCTGGTCTATTTGGAAAGGGTAATAAATAATATATTATCAATATAATTATTATAATGATATTGCTATATTGAAATAATTATAACAAAAATATTGTAAAAAATGTATATTTAAAAAATTTCAATATTAAGAAATTTACTTCTTAATATTTTGAAAATATCATTAAAATTTAATTGGAATACAAATCATAAATTATCATTAATATTAGTGCACTACACTGTATGACTAAAATTCAAATTAAATATCATTAAGTAAGAAACTAAATATTCCAATAAATATTATTTTCAAAAGGGTAAAAAAAAATGTATTAGAAAACTGATATTCAGCTTAGACAACTTAGTGATTTTATATTTGGTCTAGAGTGCCATCTTCTGGGAAATTAGCCAACGATGATGTCAGGAGAATTATCGATGCAACTGCCAATATTTATATCAGATGATGGATTGGTTTCCACGGCAACCACATCATTATGCACAGCAAACACAGTGCTGGTTATGAAATACACACAATGCATTACCGGCTACTTAGTGTGAGACAAGTTTTATGAACAAGAAACGCTGAATTGGTAAAGCATGCAAGAGAAAGACAATTTATTGTTTCCAAATATTACTCTTAAGTATAATTGAAAACATTTGAAAAACAATATATAAATTCATTAAATGTGTATAAATTTAATGAATTATCACTTTATGTTTTTTCTATTTAATGTAAAAAAAAAAAAAAAAAAAGATTTATAAGGCCCCTAATTATTTTTTCCATTATGTGTAAGTGTTATGTTCAGAAAACACAACCTAATTTGTTTTTGTTTTTTCATACATTCATTCTTTACTTATTCATTATAGCCTTTCAGAAATATTACAATATATAGAATGAATCTAATACATTATCGCAACTGACAATATTATAGATATTTCACATACTTATGTATTTTAATATCTATGGCCCATTTATTGACGGGTCCTGGTAATAATGGCCATGTGTCTTCCGAAGACAGCGGCTACTCTACTACTGTACAAACAGTAACAGTGATTTATCATTTCTCCCTTGGTATAATAAGTAACACTGTGTTAATTAGTTATGGTACTATGTCAAAGGTTAATAATGTCATATAATGCACTTAATGATGTTTAGAGTATTCACACAGCTAACTTCTAACAAAGTACTGCTACTAATATTCTCACTTTGACAATATTTTTGTTCCTTGGTTTTTTACTTAGTTATATTTTCATTATATTTTTTTAAATTTACATTGATCAGAATTTTTCTTTGATTTTTCTTTTATGATTACCAATTACAAGCTAGTGCTTTCAAAATAAAGACAGAAACATTACAAAAATAAAACATTTGGAAATCCTACATTGTTATCATAACTCTGTTATCATTATAAACATTATTATCACTATTTAACATTGTACTATTATCATCGTTCGGTAATCTTATATGATACTAGTGGTAAATTCCTAATTAAATTATTTGGCATTGCATGCCCAATACTAATAGCTTTAAAGGCAGCAAAAAATATTGTCCTATGCACCCAAGTAGCATATAACATGGATTAACAATATCATTGCTGGATTTACAACAATATGTTTATAAAACTTGCTACATGAAGGCGTTAATTACTTGCCCATCTTCCAAGTTAATGAAGCGAAATAATAAGTGTAATGAAACCACAAGAAAACCTCTAGGGAATTCCAACTGATTTACCATAGTGCATATTATCTTCGTTAATTGTAATTGCAGTGAAGATAACAAACGCCTCTTTTAACAATTTATCATATAGACAAAGGACCACAGATAAAATTATGTTAAAAGTAAAAATGACATAGCTACATAAATTACCATGTCATGGGGTGGTGGTAGGTCTAAGCATGGACCTATTAATAAGTAAGCTGACTTTCACATCCTGTATATAAAGAAAGTGAACTTTTTATAATTATTTTATATTTTATTATTCATTTATTATTATTTTTATTTATTTATTTTTTTATTCATTTTTCTATTTATTTATTTTTTTATTTTATTTATTTATATAATTTATTTATTTATTTATTTATTTTTTGTTAATTTAGGCCTAAGTATAAGTATTCACATATAAAGTGAATTTTTGTTGGCAATTCATTTATATTATGTTATAATTTAATTTAAGTTTTAAGTTTTTAATTAATCCAACATTTAAGTCTCTAAGTTTCTATATTGTTTAATTGTTTTGTGTAGTTTTACTGCTTATCTTCTATAAATTGTATTTATCTGCATAGGGGAGTTGTTTATATGGGATTATGCCCGCTCAGCAACCCTTGCTTGGTTTTTTTTTTTTTTTGTTCCATTTACTTGATTGAATTGTGTATGTAATCTATGGTGCAAGTGAAAAAAATTTGATTAAATTTGATTTGATTTGATTTGAATGCAAGGTACAGCAAGGGTGGAAAATAAACATGGGTTGGAAGGCCACAGAGAATTTTTGATTTAACACTGAGGGCTTCACCCAAACTTTAATGCTTCCAGTATGCTTCTAAAAACCTTTATGCAATTATTTTATACCACTTTATGCTCAGTTTTACGGGCCGTATACGATAGATACGGGCCGTATGTGGCACACGTGCACACTTTGCCTACCTGTGAGAATATTATTTAGAATTCAATATACTGAGTTCTTCGAATTAAATTTGCATTTACATAAATTGATGACAAATTATTTGTTAATTTCTTTAAAGATTTACTACCTGTGTATATTAACTTGAAATATAAGGTTCAATATCTGAATTGTTTACTTAGAATATTAATTAGATAATTAACCGCCAATGAATGAATGAGAATTCTTTTTCTTGCCAATTACCTGATAAATGTCTACAGTACTAAGACCCTTAAAGCCATGGTTCTGGAGAAAAACAAAATTCTACAACTGACTTATAATGAGATACAGATTTTTGAATATTTGTTTTTAAATATTCAAAAATCTATATCTTATTAACCATTCCCAAGTTTTTCATCAAACACCTTTTCGTGTCTTAGAAAAATAAGTAAAATATTTCCAAAACAATTTTTTCTCCAGATCTGGCTTTTAAATTGACTAGTAATTAAATAATATGTCTGCAAATCAGTGAAACCTTTGTGTTGTTTGAAAGGTGAGAACTTTTTAAACTATGAAAATGAGCAATATTATCTCTTTATTATTTATTTTGTGGGTTTTTTTCAGATTTTAATTTTTTCATACTGTATGTGTTTGAATTTTTTGTTGTGTTTTTTATTTAAGTGTTTCTTTGATTAAGTATCAGATTTGTACCTGCTCTTGAAATGGTTCAAAAATTAAATAAATAATTAAAATATGAGGATGATAAGTAATCATTACTGAAGCTAAATAATCAAATAAAACGACTTGCTCAACTGCTCCAGATAATTCATTGCTTTAACAGATTGCTTTCTCAAACATTATAACCATACTTTATCATCCTCAGTCCATTAAATGTCTCCAATTCAACAAACAGGTGATCACTTAGTGTATTTGATAATTTCTCTAATATGAACTTTGTACCATGTCATGAAAATATACACTGAGAGATCATATGAAGTTCTAAGAAAAAGTTAAACCTATAGCATTGAAGTATATATTTATAAGTAAATACTGTAGTTTGGATTGAAATTTTGTAGATGAAATGAAAATCCAAGGAATCAATAGCACTATGGAATATTAAAAAGATCCTGGAAAAAGCAAACATTTATATTACAGACAAGCCTGGGAAGAAATGCCGCTTGTAAAATTTACGTCAGGAAACTACATTCATTCCAGAAAAATACTGCACATTAAAGGCATGTCTGGAAACAATGGATATTAAAGACATACTAAGCAATGGCATATTAAAGTCATGTCTTGGAAACAATAAATTATTTAAAACATGTCAGGGAAGCAATGACATGTTAAAGACATGCTTGGTAAACATTGGCATACTGTATTAAAGACATGTCAGGAAGTAAAGATGCTAGGAAACAAATAACACATAGACATTCCAGGGAAACAACTGTATGTTATAAAGACATGCCAGAAAAAACTGGCACACTTCAGAAAAAGAATGACATGTCAATGATATGACATGAAGCAATGGCACATCAAAGACATGAAAGGGAACCAACTGACACAGATATGAGGATTATTGAAGACCTGCCAGAAAAACAAGGTACATCGAGGACTCTCAAGGGAACAATCAACAGATTATAGAGAGGAAGCAATGGCACACCAATGACATGCCAGGGAACCAACTGACAGATATGAGGATTATGGAAGACCTGCCAGAGAAACAAGGTACATCGAAGACTTTCAAGGGAACAATGACCAAATTATAAAGAGGAAGCAATGGCACATCAAAGGCATGTCAGGGAACCAACTGACACAGATATGAGGATTATTGAAGACTTGCCAGAGAAGCAAGGTACATCAAGGACTTTCAAAGGAACAATCAGCAGACTAAAAGTGCAATGGCACATCAAAGACATGCCAGGGAAGCAACTGACACTGATATGAGAATTTTTGAAGACCTGCCAGAGAAGTGTGGTACTGTGCATGGAGGACTAGCAAGGGAAACAATCAGCAAATTATAAAGAGGAAGAAGCAATGGCACATACAGTTAACAATATCATGTAAGTGAAGCAATGAAATCTCATGATTGACTGATTTAGATTTATTAACTCATACATTATTTGGTTGATAGACTGATGGTGGATTGATTGATTGACTGACTGATTAAACTCCAAGTAAAGATCTTCAATAAACATGAAGCATTTTTCATCAAATGATAAAGTTTAATCTAAAGTACAAAAACACATTTGAGAAAATTAATTACACTTTACCCCTTAAAATAAAGACATAACTTTTAGAGAAAGCACTATTTACAGATATGGCATCATTAATGTCAAACTAAAATGATTATTGAATAATTAATAAACACATTACATTCTGATTTGATAGAAGATACCATACTTTGACAAACAGGACCCCAAAGTATAGTTAATTATGAACATTAATGAGTGGGAAAAAAAACATAATTAATTATATACATGTGGGAAGAATATTCATGTGGGAACAAAGTTTTGGAGCATTTGATTCTTTCATTACTAAAATGATTGTTGAATAATGAATGAATTACATTACATCCTGATTTGATACAAGATTCCATACTTTGACAAATAGGACCCCAAAGTATAGTTAATTATGAACATTAATGAGTGGAAAAATCTTTAACTAGTAAAGTGATATTCCTGTTTCATTGATTGAAAAAAAAAAAACCACTTACATATGTAAAATAGATCTAGAATTGAGGAATAAAATATATGCAATACAAAGGGGAAAAAACAAATTTTATATAAAAAATTAAAAATCAAGAATCCAATAACTTATAAATGTCTCTAAAGTTGCATTATTTGTTATTTTAGTATTTAGATAGCACTTATTCCGTTATGTTACAAAGCACTTTGTTGTCCCTGGTCATTGAGTCCCCTATGTTAAATAGATTTAGAATTGAGGAATGAAATTTATGCAATACAAAGGGGGAAAAAGCAATTTTATATGAAAAATAAAAAATCAAGAATCCAATAACTTATATATGTCTATAAAGTTGCATTATTTGTTATTTTAGTATTTAGATAGCACTTATTCCGTTATGTTACAAAGCACTTTGTTGTCCCTGGTCATTGAGTCCCCTATGTTAAATAGATTTAGAATTGAGGAATGAAATTTATGCAATACAAAGGGGGAAAAACAATTTTATATGAAAAATAAAAAATCAAGAATCCAATAACTTATATATGTCTATAAAGTTTCATTATTTGTTATTTTAGTATTTAGATAGCGCTTATTCCGTTTTGTACCTGGTCATTGAGTCCCCTATGTTAAATAGATTTAGAATTGAGGAATGAAATTTATGCAATACAAAGGGGGAAAAACAATTTTATATAAAAATAAAAAATCAAGAATCCAATAACTTATATATGTCTCTAAAGTTGCATTATTTGTTATTTTAGTATTTATATAGTGCTTATTCCATTATGTTACAAAGCAAATTTGTTGTCCCTGGTCATTGGGTCCATATGCTTAAGTGTTGCTGCCATATTGGCACCATCTTACGGATGAGACTTTTAAGATGTTGGTCCTGTGTGCATTTTGGCTCATGTGCACTTTAAAGAATGCAGTACAATCTTTGGAAAAGAGTAGAGGATTGTCTCCCAGTGTACTGCCCAATCACCACCAGAAGGTCCCAACTGGAAATAAGTCTTCTTTAGACTTTTGTGGGTTATCTTTGGTGTTTCCACCAAATAAATCCATCCATCCAAGAAAAATTTTCTGTGGCAGTGAAAACGAAAGTCTTAAGAACGGATTCTGTTATTGTGCCTAAGAACTGTTCACTTGCATGGAATCAATTCTGTATCCAGCTGACCAAGTACCATTGTGGTGCAGTTTTTATTCGTTGGCAATCAGATTACCAGTGAATCATAAGAGTACTGTTTCTATCTAGATTTTCAGTAGAAACACACCTTATGATAATATATTTTAATTTCCTGTTCCTGGACATATTTTTGTATTACAACTAATTCAAATGAGTTTTAATTTTGATAATGTAGGGCTATAAACCTTTCAGAAGTTCATCACAACGACTCAGCAATGTATAGGGTATTCAATTACTTTTACGTATACACAATAGAGATTCTACGACGTGCGGTCGTAGGTCCCTAACGGGGATCTACGAAACCCCCTACATTGCAGTAAATGGTCAATTAAGTTATTTATAAGCAATCCAATGTAAACATAAATTTAAAAGATAAAGGTTTAAAAACTGTCAGTGATTTATTGTTTTGATATAAGTACTAGGTGATAAAATGGTGAGAGGTGTATGCGGTCATTGAGTGGGTGTCTCTACCTATGTAGGTGAGTAAATCTTCGCTAGCGATACGTTTGGCTATGTTCATTTGTTCTTTGCTGACGTGATTGTTATTATTCTGTAGTGGAAAGGAAGTACAGATATTGATTTGCATTGACGCTGAGGATTTCAATTCTCCTCTGACCTGACCTCATTTACGGTATCAATAAGTTCTTCACATTTTGAAACAGGTGAAATTGAGGCAGAATGAGAACTTCAAATCTGTACAATTTTAACACTGAATTTTGATGCGGCTTTTTAAAGATTTCAAGATTACACAGTGAGGCTATAATCAAGAGTCGATTCTAAGATACTCATCCTATATACAACTCATCAGAGTAAGAGCATAATCATGCAGCTATCCAATCCTCCCTGAAAAGATTGATTAGATTATCACCAAAATGATGAGGAAGGTTTTGTTACATTTTACAGAAGCTAAAACAATTTGATAATCAGTAGTAGAAACCTGCCAACTTGATGCACTTTTGTTTAAACGATATTTTATTATATTTTTAACACAAAGCTTTATGCCTTATCAAGTGGATAGAAAAGTTGCAGGATGTAAAAATTAGTTTTGGGATTCTGACAGAACTTTGGGCCTAAATCTACCTCCATCCCATCATGCAATTTTCCCCCATTACCTTTGAGAGGTTGTATGAGAGAAGAGAGCATGGTGGGTAAGTGTGGAATGGTTTGGTATAAAATACTGTCATTTTACATGGGTGTTTGTTTCTGGGTGTGTGGGTGTTTTTTTCTGGGTGTGTGGGTGTTTGTATTGGTGTCCGGTAACACAATGTGTATGAATGCAATGTAATTTATGTGGTATTACTATTATACAATATTATAATATAATGTATTGACGTCTTTAAGTCATATTGCATAAAATTTACAGTTACTGTAGCAATAAAGAACAATGACGGGAGATGGTAATGACGTCGACAATGACAGGAAAAACAGTGATGAAAAATACGATATGATGAGGAGTAGAAGGTGGTTGAGGAAGATGTTGATAATACTGAATATCAAGTTTATGAGTTTGCTTTGATATAAAACAATTTTAAAATGAAAGCATGGGTTCAAAATTGATCCAATATGATGATGATTACAAAGAAGAGGATAAAGATGATTATCATAAAAATGATAATGACTATGATGGATGATGATAATGATGATGATGATGACAATAATGATGATGACAAGATAATGATGATGAATGATGGCAATCATAGGGATGATGATAATGATTGACGATGACGAATGATGATGAAAAATGATTATGATACATTGTGATGTCAATGAGAATGATGATGAATGATGATAACGAATGATGATGTTAATGATAATAATTAATGATAGAGCATTACTATTCATAAAATTAGATGTTATGTGATACTGGACACTAAGATTGCTTTCCACCTATATTAATATATGCTTACGGTTACCAAGTAAAGAGCGAACTACAATGCATTATTCATCAAGAGGCTGTCATAACCAAGCTTCAGATAACATCCCACGTTCCTCCATTATCCATTTGTAGCCGGAACAATGCATAAGTACTACTTTCACAGTAATCGTCACCCAGGCAACAATATTAGGAGAATCACAAGTATTTACATCACACTCAGAAACTTAATCAAAGCTGAGTTTGCATTCTAGTAATTGGATTCAGGAATCATCAGCAACAACAACCAACAAAGGGTCATATATTTTACATTTAATTACATTTTGCGGATACTCATTTTACTGAATTCAAATCTCAAAGTCTAGGCCTAATGTGCACTAATGTTATATTCAATGTAATTTATTCTTGTATAGCATCTGTTATGATTTCATCATTTTTCAAGCCAGCATTTATATTTCAATAATATTTTTAGTCTTATAGATAGTGATTTTCTACATGTGTACATTATATAATTATTTGATTTCGATATTATTTATTATTATTATAAATATCTATTATTTATTTCTTATTTTTTACATGTTTGAAAAAAATTTCTATCATGTATTTGTATATATCATTTCATATTTTATATAATTATTTATCATTACATTTTTTCAATTTGTGATTCATATTGTCACCTGTTTCTTTAATATATTTTATGCAATATTTGATAATTAACAAAACATGTTTAACTTAAATTGCAATAGTAATGTAACATAGTTTATGCTTGCTTTACCTATTTACCTTATATTTTGCATGTTAAAAAAAATTCTTTTATGTTTTTGTGTATATCGTTTCATATTTTATATAATTACTTATCATTACATTTTTCAATCAGCGGCTTTGTTTTTTTTTTTATATTGTCACCTGTTTCTTTAATTATATTTTTTTAATGCAATATTGTATAATTAACAAAGCATTTTTAACTTAAATTGCAATATTAATGTTACATAGTTTATGCTTGCTTTACCTGTAGGCTTTGGAAATGGTTCTTCTAAATCCAAATTGACTTCAGGCTGGTTTTCTATTTTGGGGGTACGCCATTCGTTACCTATTATATTCTCCTGCCCTCCTTCCTCCCATTCGCCTGTTGCATGTTCCCCTCTCTCCTGTTCTTCCATCACCATCTTCTCTGTGATACCATTCGCTGTTTCAGTAACTTCCTCAGAATCCTTCCATATTTCCACATTTTCAGCAGGTTTTGTTGTGAGTGATGGATACTTCTCTAGTAGCAAAAGCAATGCCTGGTCCAACAACAGACTTTTCTCTTTTTCTGTTAACTGTGTCCACGAATCAGGATCAACCGTGGCAAACAAACTGTACATCTCCTTCATTATCGTCTCGATGTCCAACAATGACAGATCTTGAAATATAAAAAGGTCAAACATTAAAATATTTATTTAGTGTAGTAATATCCTAATAGAAAGCAAAAGATTTGATAATTTTTACAGAGTTTAAAAATATATAACAAATTTACAAAATGCTTTATTTTCATTTCTTCACTTTCTTGTTTTCGATTATCAATCAATAGATGTTAATCATAAATCTATAATGGGACCAAAACATCAATCTTGCAAAGGGTTGGTAAAAGAGTTGGAAACTAAATTGACGGGATAAGGAGAAGAATAGGGCTAGGAAAGGGATTTTGTTCAAAGACAAATCATATTGAAAAATTATGGAATGACATATTACCATTTAGATAATCCTGGGTTTCAATGTTGTTTTTGTTGGAAGACTCTTTATTGAAGACCTCGTCATCACCACCAATAAATTCGCCTTCAAACATCTCATCATTTTTTACACCCTCACCATTATTGTCTTCTAGCCAATTGATGTCTACCACTTGGCCATCTCCAATATTGTCATCAAACTGCCAGGTTTCAGCTCTATGGCCCTGAGCCCTACCGTTGCCACCCATCTCCCATTGCTGGTCTTCGCTTGGCTCAGTCATGCTACTTAGAAATTCATCGTACGTGTTTATTTTCCTCCCTTTCGACTCTTCTTCCATGGCTTTCATATACTCTAAATACTTTTCATAGTACATCTCTTGTAAAACATCAGACATCCTGTTATTGTTGGTCTTTGATCCGTGTCGGTGCAGAAAGCTCTTGGTGGGCTTTTGTTGGCGTACCTTATGACGAGAATTGGGTGTCGCGATCTTACTCTTCCGTAATTTCTCCTCATATTCTTCTGCATTTTCTAATAATTCTAGGTCGTTTAAGAGGCCGTTCACACCAGCCGAAGAAAAATCAGAATCATTTGGTATAAGTGATGGCTTTCTGTCATTGTACAATTCTAATTCGCGTCTATATGGTTTCAAAACAATCTTTAGTGAGTGCTGAAAAGACAGTGATAATGATAATTGATATAATTATTTTACAGAAAAAACCGAAATAATAATCTAGCAACAAGAAAACAAAAATGATATAAGAGAAATGTTGTATAGAATAAAGATCTTAAATAATCAGCTTGACTATATTGTAATCTACCAGATTCATTGAACATAAGCATCAGATCCATTGACCATAAACCACCAGATTACTTACAGTAACCATAAAGTCTTCAGATTAAATAACTATAGTCACCAGGTCATTAGACACTACATACATTAAATAATGCAAGTAGTGGACATTGAAAGAAAAATTATATTTTTACTGTATAGTTTGATAATTTTTTTATACCATGTTTAGGGAACCCACCGCTCACAAATAATGATTATTTTGAATAAAATAAAATTTTATTTTTGACCAATTGCCACAAAAAAATAAAAGTTTTCTATATTTTCAAATCTCCAAAAATAAGGTATGTATTTTACTTTCTAATTATATAAATTTAAAGCCCCACTCCCGGCAAAATTTCAGTTTTTAAAAAAAATCTGATTTTTATATATGTTATAAAGATTTATAAATAAAATACGAAATTGCTAGTTTTAACTAAATTTAGACATTAAACATTAAAAAAATGTAAAGTAAGACTAAAATTCGATTTTTTGTGTTCTACACATAAAATAAATGCGGATGAATTTTTTGTGTTTGATTTTGCGATAGGTCTGCGAAGAAATGTAGTAAGTGCCGAAAACATAAGCCTATCCAACACTGCTAGGCTAGGCCTAGCCATACCTCGATTTAGGTTCTGTTATCACACATGAAAACGGCTGTCATGATATTTTCCATTGCTAGTATTGACACTTGTAAAATATAATATTTCATAGGAATTATTTCAAATCTGTTAAAAAAATTATTCTGACCGAGATTTTGACACTTAAACATATCTCAGGCCCACTTGATCGACTGCAATGTGGGAGATGCGAAGTACAAAAACAAATTTCATTAGAGAGGGCGCACTTTATTGACTGTATAAAGTATACATAAAAGCAAAAGCATTCCAACAGATGGGATCTACATACAACCTCTGAATTTGCCTAGTAACAAAGAATTCGTCAAGAAAATGGTAATCTCCTACATGAAATGAGAAATAGTCTGTATTTCTCATTTTTTTATTCTTTTGCATAAAACTAAAATTTGTGCCAATATTTTTCCATTATTTATAATAATTAGAGTAATGCATATGCATTTTTTCTAAAAAAAATTCTTTTTTAGTGAAATTTTGTGGGAATGGGGCTTTAAAACATTTAACCATCCCATTACTACACTGTTTACATTCCCTAATAAAATTTTATTTTAATTTTTTTTTCACCCTCCTCTTACGATCTTTAACAAAATAAGTTTGCAAAACAAGGTTAAAAAAGCCTTGCCTTTATAAAAATAATCAATTTTATCTATAATTACAATATTCCGTTTAAAATCTGAAAAAAATTGCAAATTCAAGTCACGTTTGAATTATAATATGACAATCCCCTAGAAACACTCAAACATGTTAGACAAGAGCCTGAATGAGCTGCTCTAAGCAGGTGATGAGAGTGGCCATCGGGTTTTATATGAACCATCACAATGACACTTCAATCAAGTGTGAAATCTCTAATTTGTGTTATAATTTTGAGATGAAAAACAATTTTGATATTGGGCCTTGCATATTTAATACCGTATGACATCAATGCCATATATTTATAATAATGATAATATTCATAATTTATTAATTTAAATACAATATTATTTACAAAAGGGACATGAAATCATTCCAGTTAAGTCAAAGAAGATTAGTTGTTTCAATAGTTTATATTACATTGTTTTAAGGATGTTAAGTAAAGGTTATTGTTTCCAACTAATTAGTGTTATATTATGTGATTTCACATTATTCTAGTTTATAACACCTCCTTCAGTAGCTTTCCCTCTTTGTCCGACAAGTGTTTGTAATAAATTTGCAGTTAATTTTTTTTATTGAGAAAGAGAATGGTTTAAAACGTATCTCTGTAATAATAAACAAGATTTAAAACGCTTGCCTACCATTTTGGACAGGAAAAATTCAATATGATAATGAAGAATAACAATATGAAGAAACAACCCCATACTTTATCTTAATTAACAAATCATGGAACATCACATT
This sequence comes from Anneissia japonica, assembly GCF_011630105.1. Classification (NCBI taxonomy): domain Eukaryota; kingdom Metazoa; phylum Echinodermata; class Crinoidea; order Comatulida; family Comatulidae; genus Anneissia; species Anneissia japonica. The sequence goes on from NW_022725334.1 coordinate 484,799, forward strand.
AATACCGTAATTGTCATTTGGATTTAATAAAGGCAAGTATTACAAAATACCTGAGCAAAAGCGTTATCCCAAGTGTAACCACGGGATAGTAAAAATTCTATTGCATTCTTTAGTTGGAGATATCCGGCAGGATCTAGGTCGTAGGCAAAGATTGAAGCTGACCTATGGGCACACGTGCCAAATAGTTTATCTAAAAAACAAAGCAGAAAATGAAAAAAAACACCAAAAAATTAAAAACATTGAATACAAAAACTTTGTTAATATGCAGATGACACTTATATACAGGTGTATTCTCTGAGGCTAATTGTACGAAGTGACATAATTTGCTGTCAGGCAAAATGTCAAGTTTTGCCAAGTGATGTTTAATGAAACATGTCCCCTATACTACAAATTAAGAGGGGGTTTCTCATACAGAATCAAGAAAAATGTCAAGTTCTGCTAATTAAACGTCAAAGGAAACCAGTCCCTAACAACAAAAAGAGGGGTTACTCGTAGTATCATAAAACCTCAATTAGATGCCCTGGGCTTCTTTTTTGTGCAACCTTTGGATGGGCTTCTTTTTTAGGTTACTTTTGCAAAGTACAGTAAAGGGAGGGGGGATGTGGGCTTCTTTTCAAAATGCTGTAAATTTTTGGAATTGCCACTATAAAACAATAAATAGGGCTACTGTAACATCAGTTTGTATCATGGAGTTTATTAACCGGAATTAAATCACCTAACTAAAAAACCAAGCGTGTTTTTAATTGTTTATTTTGTTACTTTTAAATTTCTTTGTTACTTTGTTACTTTTAAATTTCTTTTCAAAATGCTGTAAATTTTTGGAATTGCCACTATAAAACAATAAATAAGGCCAATGTAACATCAGTTTGTATCATGGAGTTTATTAACCGGCATTAAATTACCGAACTAAAAAAACCAAGCGTGTTTTTAATTGTTTATTTTGTTACTTTGAAATTTCTTTGTCACTTTGTTACTTTGAAATTTCTTTTCAAAATGCTGTAAATTTTTGGAATTGTCACTATAAAACAATAAATAGGGCCAATGTAACATCAGTTTGTATCATGGAGTTTATTAACCGGCATTAAATCACCTAACTAAAAAACCTAGCGTCTTTTTAATTGTTTATTTTGTTACTTTGAAATTTCTTTGTTACTTTGTTACTTTTAAATTTCTTTTCAAAATGCTGTAAATTTTTGGAATTGCCACTATAAAACAATAAATAGGGCCAATGTAACATCAGTTTGTATCATGGAGTTTATTAACCGGCATTAAATCACCTAACTAAAAAACCAAGCTTGTTTTTAATTGTTTATTTTGTTACTTTGAAATTTCTTTGTTACTTTGTTACTTTTAAATTTCTTTTCAAAATGCTGTAAATTTTTGGAATTGCCACTATAAAACAATAAATAGGGCTACTGTAACATCAGTTTGTATCATGGAGTTTATTAACCGGCATTAAATCACCTAACTAAAAAAACCAAGCGTGTTTTTGATTGTTTATTTTGTTACTTTGAAATTTGTGTGTGTACAGTGTAGTGTATGTACTGTACTATAAGCTTACTATCTCAAAAAGGAAGCTCATGCTTTCTTGAAAAAAACCCCATGGGCTTCTTTTCGAGAGGGCTTCTTTTCAAGAGGGCTTCTTGACTTTTCGAGGCTACTGTAATTTTGCAAACTAAAGAAGGAGGCTTCATTTGAGATGTGCTTCTTCTCGAGATAAAGCCCATTGGGTTGCTATTCGATGTTTTATGGTCTTAAAAATATTTTTTTTTTGAGTCACTGCCCCACATGATTTCTTTAATATTGTATGTTACAGAGTAGTTTTTGTACAAACACTGCTCAACTTAAGTGTTGTTTAAACTATATTCATATCCAACATGCAATAAAATTTGCCATTTTGTACCAGTGATGAACCCAATGAGACAATAGGAAGGAGGAAGGGATAGAGGCCAATGGAAGGGGAAGGGATAGAGGGCCACAACTAATCAGACTAAAATTTCTTGGGCAACTAGAAGCCATGGTGATTAGTCCCCTGGATACCAGGGCTTTACTTCTAGACCCTGCTGACCTCTGCCACAAATCGGCAGACTTTTGGACGGCTTCCCCACCTCCAGCCTCAAGCTAATCATGACACCATCACTGTTTGTTATACTCACGTCACGATGTATACAGCAATCAAGCAAACAGTTTTTACTACGCCAAATTAGACATGAAAACATGTGTGAATGTAGCCTTGCTATTGGATCCACCATGGCGACGAGAATCCCATTTTGTTTGTTTGCCATCAGATGTATTTATTCAATAGCGTGGTATATTTTGAATAATAATATCTGTAGGCACTTGCAGTACTGTATTAGGACTTTAGCCTACTCCATATTTTCTCTACCGACTCTCTTCAGTGAATTGATTGCATTTACATATTCAGGATAACAATTATTCACATTAAGCTCTTTTCAGACTATCAAACTAATTTTATTTGACAAAAACATGTAAACATGACTGAATATGGTTATGAAATCACATCATGACCATATATAGGCACATCATGACCATATATAGGCACATCATGATTATATATGTACATAAAACAGTTTTTTTTCTCAAAAAAAATTGATAGCCTGGGCAGAGCTTAAAATGACAGCTTTCCAATGATGCTCATCATACACAATATGGTTCATCACACATTATTGCTATTGATAAATTTTAGCGTTGTGATACATAGTAATATATAGTTTATCTGTTACATATCTCACAAATAGAGCAATTTATCTATCTGTTATCAATTTAATGAGAAAAGAAATGCATCCGGCTAGCTATAAAAACATATTCGATTCTGAGTAAAGTTTAATTATATGATCACGCTTCCAAAAAGAATTTGGTGAATAAATTCAGGTGATTATAAATTTGTTGACGAGCAAGAAACTCATCATGAAGCGAGTTGATACCGCATCAATATATCGTTAATACATAAGGAAACAAGCCACCCACGGGCATAATAGACTGGCCAATCAGCATGCATGCCGCACCACTCAAGATCCCTGCTTGTGAATACTCTTTTGTCGAGTATTGCAATCAGTGTGAGTGATACAGCATAGAACGTTCTGTATTAATAATAATTTGTTATTCGAATAATAATTACCAACAGTTTTCATGAAATAATGGCAGAAATTGAGACATTAAGAAATTATAAGCCATTTGTAAAAAAAAGATCGAAAAATTCATTTATTAAAATTCACTGTCGATAACAGCTGTCTTAATCTCCATCTCCTCGCAAATTCATGATGTTTGCAGTGTTTTACTAACTGCATTATTAATGTGTTCCTGAGGTCAGCTGACAAAGCATATTAGATGCATTTTTTATAAGAATGCTCAATATGCCAGATTCCAAGAATGTATGACACCTATGACGTTTCATTAAGATCAATTGGTAGGTTTAGAGGGGGGGGGGGCTATAAACAGGAGTTTTTTTATTTGTTCATCAACTATATCTCACATCATGAGATCATACACCCATGGGGTATTGAAAAGCCACCAGGAAATGTTGGTAGTAGGCCTCTCCCACCCCTCTCATGCAAAATCCTGGATCTGCCTCCGAGATCAGATGAAACTATGTGACTATAATGTCTTCACATTTAATACAAACTTACTAACCTTCACGGCAGATTTCACGAGCAGAACACACAGGGCTGAAGCGGCAACCTACAATAAACAAGTAGAGAGAGAATATTGAAAATAGATACTATGACAAAATAGGGGGAAAATTTCAAAAACATTTCAAAAATAAATTGCTCATTAAAAAATGTGACATCAACTGTAGCAATTCTGTTTTTTCTCCCCACATCCACTTGTTACCCTTGTTTTCAAAATTTAGGCTTTCTAATTAGACTGAAGGTTGAATAAACAACAGCTGAATTGATATTAAAAATGAAATATGTAGAAACATGGTATGTTTCATAATCAAATGTGAAAAAAAAAAACGGAAAGACGAGGTACAATCATCAAAGGTTGTCTTGTGGAACACAAATATATAAAAAAAAAATAAATAAAAGATTGAAGTGAGTAAACAAGAAATATCTGACACAAAAAAACTGGTATTAACAAAATAGAGATGATTATCTATAATGGATAGTTCATCAGCGGTGTTTTTGAGCTAGGTGAATGCTGGACTTACGGTGAGTGAATAAACTACCCAAAATTATACAATAAAATATAGTAAAATTTATATATTTGGTCCTATTACTCGGTCATGTAAATGTCCTTATTTAGTCCCTTAATTGTGTTTTTAAACAAATCATCCATTCTATTTCTGAAGTATGTCATTCTTGTGTGGATTTTAAATTTACATCCTATTATCATTATTAATTTATTATTATAAGTTAAATCAAAGTATATTAATTACTTATACTCGGATGCTCTTTACTCTTATCAATATTTGTTTATGAAGTTATTAATTTAAGAAAAACTGTATTATTCTTATTATTGATTACAGAATAGACACTAGGATTTTGGCTTTCAGGGTGATAAAAAATTCACAGCTTCTTCAGACAATATTCATTAGTGTCTCCCGGAATTTCTATTTCCGTGAAAGCAATAACACTGATCGATAGAAATACATTGCAAGTATTAAAGAATGTATATTTAATTATAGGTAATGGTTTCGTATTTATCAAAATCTTCTTCAGGCGCTTAAAATAGACTGATTTATTCTTTCTTTATTGCGGCACAAACATTTCATAAAACACTATGAACATCAGATAAAACGAGATGAGGGTTGAAAATGAGGGGGCAACTGTGTATAGGCACACTAGATCAGTAAGAATGGGTACAATTTAAAACAATATTTCTGTGCCTTACTGGGGACCCATGAATTTTTAATGAATTTTATATTCAAGTCGTGACCCACCTCTGACAAATACCATCAAACACGCACTTTTAGACAGCAAAATTTATTCTAAAATGAAGTATATATATTTTGTAACACATTAATAAAAAGAATGTCGGTGAAACCTTGATTTTACAAACTTTAATCTTAGACTTTTTGATTTTACATGCACTATCTGATGCCATTTTAAATTGTCATTAATGGAAATTTCAATATTTTCAATGCAAAACTTGGCAATTTTTGAGAAAAAAAAACATTGTTTTTGCAGTATATTAACTGTTATTCTACATCTAAACCAAAGATATACAGTATTTGTGCACACTATCCCTGCAATCTGAAGTACAGTAATTCCTAATACTTAATTTTTAGATGAGCTTATGACTATATAGGTATATACTACTATATAATATAACATGACTTATAGTGCTTCATGCCAGCAAGGCCTCTAAAGCACTTCACATTATTACCCCCGGGGCTGGATTGCTATAAGCAGGCACGGATCCAGCGGTGGGGAGGGGGCAATGAGGGCCCGTGCCCCCCTGTCATTCAACCAGAAAAATAAAAAAGAGGGGGACAAATTTGAGTTAAAGAGAGGAAAGAGCAAAAAAGGGAGTGCACCCATGAGTTTAGTGGCGATACAGCAGTGTTGCCCCCTCCCTCCCCCCGTCAGAAAATCTCTGGATCCGCCCCTGTAGACAGTCTTAACGCTTTGCAGGCTATAATAATTATGACATCTGTGCTGGTCTATGATTATAGATCATTGCCATATTGTGGTCTTATCAGCTATAGCCATCTTAAATTTTTAAGCGTACTTGGAGGAGGCTTCATAATTTTCATCATCAAGAATCTAACGACGACGATAAATTATATAGCAACAAAAATAATGATTAGTGATTTTTCACTAAGCATCTACTCACTTATTATTTTGAGAACTCAAATTGTTGATATTTTTAAATGCATTAGAATGGAGTAAAATCAGTGAAAAATGGGAACAACTAGTACTTATGATTTTTTAGTGTCAAAATGACTATGATCAATGTTATCTTATAACAGAACTTTATATTTAATGGCTGTCTGCACTCACATTGTACTAGAAGTCAAAGTAAAAATACTCTTTTATAGAACAGTCTTGGGGTGCGTTCGGGCGAGAACCGGAAAACCTTTACTAGTTTCTTACCGGTAAAAGTATCCGCGGGTGGTCTACCCGTTCGTGCACAACACAACACAACACCGCTTTCGAAAAACCATTAACCTCGGATGTACAACCTAGGGTTAATATGTAAATGCAAGTTTCTATCCCATAATCCCCTTTTATACCTCCTCACTCGGCCCTCTAGCCTCTCTCTCTCTCTAAAAAAAAAACGCGCGATCCATTTCCCGATACTCCCGAAAATAATTTATAATACAGTAATTAATAATAATACTTGACATATTTTCGACTGCCATTTCAAAATGGTGAATTTTTACCAACTAACGGCAGTTGTCACAACGTTGCTAGGTATCCAGGCGCGATTGTTCTTACAAGAACAACCACAACAAGACGGCCTGGAAATGGCAGCCCTGATGATTAGAAGGCATTGCAAATTCCCAATAAATAGCAGTAGGAGTGCCTTTTGGGCGTGGGTATACTATGAATAAACTTTCAAATAATTGTTTATAAAAACAGAAAATTACTACCATTGTCAAACAAATAAGCAGTGGCCCCATGATGATGATCGGTATGCAAGCGGACGCGAGTAATTAACAATCTGGATTCTAGGCTAGCCCTCCGTTGAAAATATTATTTTATCGAGCTTTTCAGTTTTGTTTTTGGAAAATAACTGTAAAAAGAATCGGGAGAATTAAAATGTAAACAAACTTTAGCTCTGGCGCGTGCCGAAACAATTAAAGAGCAATCAAAAAAGGATTAAATAGGATTAAATGCTCCCATAGCAACAAAAATAATGATTCGTGATTTTTCACTAAGCATCTACTCACTTATTATTTTGAGAACTCCAATTGCTGATATTTTTAAATGCATTAGAATGGAGTAAAATCAGTGAAAAATGGGAACAACTAGTACTTATGATTTTTTAGTGTTAAAATGACTATGATCAATGTTATCTTATAACAGAACTTTATATTTAATGGCTGTCTGCACTCACATTGTACTAGAAGTCAAAGTAAAAATACTCTTATAGAACAGTCTTGGAGTATTATGCAAGGTAACAGAAAGTTCGTATACAGGGTGTACTAAGTTCTGGAACTCCCAGATGATATTAAAATGAACTTTAAATCTATGAAAGTTTCTAAATTTAAAAATTCAATATCAGGTCTGTAAAATCTAAAACAAATATTTTCTTTACTGTTCATATATTTTCTCATTTAAATGTATTTTTGATTGTTATGTTAAACTACAGTATAATGTATATTATTATTATTTTTTTTAATTTAATTTAATTTTTTTTTTAACTTGTATATACTTTTTCACTGTTTAATTTTTCTTATTTGTTAGTACTGAACCACTTTGGAAATCAATGCTTTAGTACTGAACATGTCATCCAGCATAAAGAAAGAATAAATAAATGAATACATGTGGATTTGTGGATATCTAGCACATGTGACATGCAACAGAACCCTCAATTTTGTTATCATCAGAGAGTGCTTGTTGCATTACAACATGCAGCGTGGTCTAAGCGAAGACCTTTTTATAGCAATGGTCTTAGAAGAGTGACTTTAGGAAGACCGTCTAAGTGATAAAGACGGCCTTTTTCAAAGAGTTAAGACTACCACCAGTTGAGACCGTTTTATAGCAATCCGCCCTCAGTCACTGGACATTAAGCACATACTGTATGAAACACATACTAAGCTCCCTGAGAAAATTCCATAATGTTGCAGCTGTAATCATGTGCATTTTGTGTTTGAACCTACCAAGTACTAACTTTTACTCCTAGGTGGAAAGCCGACAACTTATGTAAAGTGTCTTGCCCAAGGACACAACCTCAAGGTTGAAAACAGAACTACAAGCTAATATACCAAAATACATGATCTCACACGTACTGTAGGCATAAAACAAGACATTAAAATATCGGCCAATGTTCATCATCGATCTCATTTTCTGTGTGTACTGTATTTCATACATTTCTTTCAAATTGAAGAGGTTCTTTACAGTAAGTAAATTAATATTTTTAAGAGTTGTTATGAGGATTGTATGTTATTATTATTATTATTATCATTATTATTATTGTTATTATTATTATTATTATGTTGTAATGATGTTGTTTGTACTGTTTTTTGATTTTATTAAAGAGGGCCCCTGAATATCAGTTAACCTACTGGGCTAAACTGGAAGGGTTACCCTCTTTAAAGATGGTTGAAATAAATAAAATAAAATAAAGTTCAAGATGCAGTTTTCAAATGTCATTGAGGTTCAGTTTCAACTACTTATTTCGTTCAAGTTATTTTTATATTTTACTGAACACAATGAAATTTTCACTTGCACTCTAAGTCAATGACTTTTGATTATACATTTGTTAGGTTGTACTCTTGAAAAAAAAAAACCACATGGGTTGGTAACAAATTTCTGCAACCCACTTTTGGGTTGTACCATGCATTTGTTGCAGGGTTCTAATACCATTACCGGTAGATAACAAATTGTAAAATATATTCCATCAATCACTTTTTCCTGCACTACATTCAGTAAAACTGGCTTTTTGTCAATGACAACAGAAATATCAATATTAGAATCAAGAAATGAAGATGGAAAAAAAAACTTAATACAGTATGTGATGTTAAGGTCGCTTATTTTATAACGATAAACTTGTAAGTGAAAATTGCAGACACATACGTAGAACAAAATCCCATAGGTAGGCCTACAATGCATTTCAAATACCGTAAGAGTTTTGAGCACATGCTACATTGAATGGCAAGACAAAACAAATCTATACAGTACTACAGAATACTGTATGCATTCATTTGCTGATCTTTACATACATAGTTAGATAATTCAACCAATCTTCAATAAAAAGTAAAATTAACGGTTCTTAAACCAGTTTCCTATGACCTATACAGGGGTAGATTTGGGGAGGGGCACAAAGGCACGTATCCTGGTTTTATTATTGCCCCATCTTTAATTTTTTAACAGAAAAAAAATACAAAATGGCATATGATAATAAATGTTGTTTTTTGTGCTGAACACGAATAATACCATTATTGGATAATTACAGGTATTTATCTGTAAATTATTATTACTGGCTTATATGAAATTGGTGTCCTCTCCCTCCTTTAAAACGTTCTTGATCCACCTCTGCTATAAGTGTCAGAAGTACTGTACAGGAAGTACCTTGATGAGGTTCAAGGGAAACTTCTGAAGCTTTCTATTAGTTTACTAGTGAGTTTCATCATCATTTTGATGGTTATATGATGCAAGGAGAGGAGGTGGTTGGGGGGGGGGGGAGAGGTTTGCTTGAAAACTAGAGTTTGGCCGAACCACAGAACTCCATTTGGTGAAAGGTTAGACATGTATCAATGCAGAAGTATATGATTGATTATGACTTGACTTCTGATTTACACATGTAATAATAATAATAATAATAATAATAATAATAATAATAATAATAATAATTAGGAATTTATAAGGCACCAATTCCAAAAAAGATAAAATGCACACTATGCAAGTGTGATACCCTCGGAGAACAATATGGTCTATATTTGCGATTAGATGTGAAAATAAAAAGTTTATTCTATTCTAAATTAAATAATGATAAATAACTCAGCTTTTATAATTAACTTTTTAAATACAATATAAATATTTTCATATTTTGAACAGCCCTCTCAATAAATAGAATATACCCTGCAAGTAATGACTCTGGTCTGAAAAAAAATATTAAAAATAAAAAAGAAAACGTTTAAATTCAAATATAATATGTAATTTTATTTTAACCAAAAAACATGGACAGATAGTACTGCAACATTCACATGAATAGAAACGATACTATGATAATGTTAAGATATTTTTTATATTTAGATCATATATCAAACTGTTGACATTTGATTTTGAAGCTTTGATCCTTTCAAGGCTTTTTAGAGGATTCCATGCAATATTTTAAAAAAAAATGTACATTCAATTAAAAAATCTTCCCAGCATGCTTATTACAGTACTCCACGTGGGAGAATAGCCGGTATGGTAAGAATAACTTAATTGAACCAATTCGACTACGTAAACACTGCAAAAGGTATTAAACCATGACGTATACTCAATATGGCTTACGTAGTACATACACAATAAAATTATTTCTATATTGAATAGACACCACTGACATCAGCCAGCCTAAAAGAGTAATCACTATAAGGTACATTAAGCAACGGATACTGCACGAGCAGAGGAGACGCATAATGAGGGCAGAAGTCGTAAGCGAAACTAATATACCATACGGGAATATGAATATGAATGATGATATAATTTCCATCAAATCTCCATAACTATTGGGTTAGATAAATTTTCTATTAAAAGACTACAGTATATTAATATATAATGATAAAATAATGTTCTTTTTTGTACCGTTGCATAAACTACAGTTACGTTAATTGGGGGGAAAAAATCAATATCATATATTATACAGTAGTGTGTCCTATATTTATAAATTATTATTATCAAGTTTGAAAAATTAAAACACAAAATCAAATATTATTATATGACAGATAATAATATTTGATATTCATATTGAATATTATTAATATATGGTAGAATCTTATTAAAACAAACTGATTTAACTTATTTATTAAGTAATTTATAAATAAGAAATTACAAAATTAAAATGAGTCTTTCAAACACTACAAAGATTAACTCATTTATATCATATTCTTCCTTGGAGAAATGTCAATATCTAAAAACAATCATATAGGTCTATTCTTAAATACTCAATGATAGTAGTACTATATAACCCATTCATATATGTAGTTATATTAGTCCATGTGTGTTCAAATAATAAAATAAATTAAAAATAAAAACGCATTCTTTTTGTTTTATATTAATATAGATATATCTACATACAGTTCATGCATATTTATAATAAAGACATAAACCATCTTGTGGTAATGCTATAAACTCCGTATCATGCATCCCGCGTAGTATTTTGTTTTGTGGGAAATGGGTGCAATTTTTATTATGATTGGATATGGAGCTTGTGTTTTTTTTTCTTCTAGTCTTGAGATTTGAACCCGTGCACTCAGATTTATAAGGTGAGAAACTTAACACGTTGACTGACAGACCTTTTTTTAAGGTTCCTTCTCGTGTGCCAAAATAAAAATTTACGTGTACAAACATACTTTTTTGAAATTTTATCTAGTTCTACAGTATATCATCAACATGTGTCTTATAAATTGGCGGGAAAATAAGAGAGCGAGTAAACTTGTCGACGGCACTGTGACAGCACTTTTTATTGACTATGCCAAGTACGAGTTGTCTCATCCGCTTTTTGCATGGGTTGGTATATGTTCAAAGTGTGCCCCCACTTGTGCCGCTCGAGTGTACTACCGGCAACATAATACACCAAACATACATACATCCATCATTTGTACATTATAGTCAAGGTGTATCTTCCCCGAACTACCAGCCTCTAAGTCCGTGGTTCTACAATGTATAACAAAGAAGGAATAAACGCTAGAATATTACCCCGATTTTGACGAGTATACTCGTTCCCGGCGCCCTCAGCAACACCCTGTGGGACTAGTATTCTCGTCACTGTCAGCCAACGTGTTTAAGCACTATATGCTGTTAGCTGTGTCACATTACAGGCGCTGGTATTCAATCAGATATTTACAGCTTAGACCTATTGTTATGCTTCAAGACATTGAATATAATTTATTCATGGTGACACAGTCTGCAAACTGTAGCACACAGAATCAATATTCATATTAAGATAAAGGATTGTTATTGTATCAATAGGCTGGTCTATTCACCCAGGCCCATATTATATCACTTCAATAAATAAAAATCTCATTTAGATCACTTCCTTTCTTGCAACCATTAAATTTTAGCACTCATAATAAACCAATAAACTACATTTTATTTAATATTAACTCAAAACCAAATAAACTGAGACATAAATATATTAATAATTTTCAAAATAAAAAAAATGTACTTTAATATAAAGTATGTATACGAATTCTCACTATACTGTCCTAGAGCACTATTAATATTCATAACTACCTTCTGCACTGAAATGGAAACAAAAATATATGGGTTTATAGAGCAATCTACCTGTTAGTATCAGAAATATTAAAAAGTTCATACAAATGGTACATAAAAAATCATCTGTGCTCACATGTTTTTCTCTTCTGTGACATAATTCAGTTCAGACATGTGGTGTGGACTTATTATTGCCATAATCATTACCGTATCATCATCATTATAATCATAGTGAGAATCATAATGATAAATCATCTTCATAATCATCATCATCATCATCATCACTTTCAATTATCATAAGTAGTCTCCTTATTACTATTCCTTTCATAACATTATAAGAAATACTGTAATCAAATTTATTCCCATCAATTATCACCATCATCATCAATATCATAATCATCATCATCAATATCATAATCATCATCATCATCATCAGTACATTATTTAGTAATATCCTCATCATTGATATCATTATTATCATTATGCGAACATCATATCCAGATCATATTAAAGTTAAATCATCATAATCATAATCACCAATCATCATAATCATAATTACTAATCATCATCTTATCACCCATAACTAATTATCATAATTATCAACATCGATATTATCATAAACTTATCACCATAACCATAATTATCATAACAAATAGTATCATCATCATTAACGATCATCATCCTTGTACTCTATGCATGCCCTTTGTACTCTAAACAACATTCTTAACTATCACATTTACCATCCTCATACTTTGATAAAAAAAAAAAAAATAAATAAGAATTTCTGGTCTTCCTTATACAGTATGTTGCTAAAAAATAAATAAATAAATCAGAAGTTCTGGTCTTCTTCAATACAAACAAAAAAAAGAAGCAACGATCATACAAACTGTTTTAAGTATTCCAAAATATAGACCGAGACAAAATCAATGAACATTATCATGATTTTTAATTTGAAACGGCAACTAATCAAGGATTTATTTGGCAAAAGATGACACTGGAAAGGCATGACCTAATGATCAAAGCAAACAATGGTAGAATACTTTAAAAGCACCAAAGATAAAGACATGGCCATGGCAGGTAATGACAAAAAGCGTAATTATAGTTACATTGAATGGAATGCAAAACTGCTAAGATGCTTAATTGTAGCATGATAATATGACTGCATTTTGACATGGCTAATTAATGCAGATGTTTGAAATTGGTTTTGATGATTTATGAATAGTATTTGAATTTTCCAAGTAATTCCAAGATCTGGTGCTAGACTTCTTTTGAAATGGAGAGCGTAGCCCAACGTAAAATTTAATTTGCAAGACGTGGGATCAAGTAACAGGAAGATAATGGCCAATATTAATATCAATATTATATAACACCTATATATATTCTAGCTATTTGATTGGTTAATTGTAAGTTATGAGATTAAAATAAAGGTTCAATTCGAAGAATAAATACATTTCATGGCTGATGTCACTTTATGATAATATTTTGTTCCATTAGCCGATTTTTAATTCCAGTCAATAAAATGCACCACCCGTGAGAGAAGTAGGAATATGTAGGTCAGCCGCACACAACCTTTGACATTTTGACCATGCGAGCGCAGACGATCTCAGTAGTGAATGATAAATATGCTGTGATATTGCATAAAAACAAATGGATAATGAACATTTCTCATTTGCACAGTAGGATAAAATGTTTTCATGTTCTCACCTTCTCATTTCACATCTATAAAATTGTACTAATAACACATTATTCACTTGTACATTAAACTAGGTAACAATGGATAGGCACAGAATTCATAATAAAAATAAAAATTTATGAGCAATGTTCTAGGGGAGATCCAGGGAAATAGGGCTAGGACCTCCTAAAAAAAGAGAAGAAAGATGGCCCTCCGATGCAGATTTTCTCTGGATCTCTCTCCGATGGCAACACTTTGGCCTAACATTTTGATTTGAAGATGAAAACTATACTGATACATCATAATAGACATTGGTTTTCTTTCCCTCATTCCACCACTAGAAGCCAAAACCAAAAAGCTTTTTCCCCCTTTTCTATGTTCATTTGATGTAATTTATGTTTCCTTCTTGCAGAATTTACTCTTAACCTTAGACATCAGAAGGCATTTTTATGATTTGCTTTAATAAAATTCTTCTGGACTAATTCAATTCTTAAACTTTCTTCCAAGCGATCTGTTTACGTATGAGCATAGTCAGAGAAGCACATCTTTGTACAAGTGCGGGTCTCTCTCCGGTTCACAGACTTTAGCAGCTTCAATCTTCAATTAGAATAATAAAGAAAAAGACATTTATTAATATGGAACCACAGAAAAGTGGTCCTTAATTGGAGGTGGTCTTTAATTGGAGTGGTCTTTAATTAAGCAAGGAACTCACTGCATCGTGCAACCGTCGCACGACGAATCCAACTTCTCTCCATGTGAGCGCAAGAAGATGTGAAGCCGTCGGCTGATTTTAGGTGGCAGCTGCTTGAACGGATTGTCATTAAAAACGATCCATTGCGTGTGCGTCGTGCCGTTGCGTTCTCCATAGACGCACATCAGCCGACGAGCTTCAGGCGCAGTAAGTGTCTGTCTGTGGTGACAAAATTGTAGCCAGCAACAAACCAATCCATAGGCAAGCTGTTTCAACAGTTCAGATTCTCACCTTCCATTTCTACAATTGTTTTCACTTCACTCTCTGCTCTGAGGGTCGTAAAAAGTCTTGAGAGAATAGTTGCCATTGAATGTACAGAAATAAAAAAAAAACCAACCATGCTTCATGGCCACTTCATTCCCATAGTAGTACTTAAACTTGTAATAACTGTAGATAGGTAGCCAATGAATTTCGTATTTCATTTCAATTTTGTACACATGATGAGTTATGCATTTTTTATTTTCAAAATTTGTTCAGTTTTATTCTTCAGCAATATGTGTTATAAACTATATGGTAATTTGGTTTGCTGCCCACTTGATCTTTAACTGGTATAAATTCCTCAATTGACTTCTTTTGTACATCATCTGAATGGTATATTGATAATCTTGCTCTCAACTTTTTCCATATCTAGATGAGGATATCAGCATCAATTTGCCTTTTTTATCATCTCTCCAACTAATGTTCATTTTGTATACTACAGTCCTTCAAAGATTTTCTGAAATCAACTGTTGGTTTATTAGCCTTTGTTGGTCAGGTTAGGCTAGGTTAGCACCATTATTACTAAACGCAACTACTCTATGCATCATATAGTATGCTATCAACCCCATTCCTGCTCTCACATACTTCGGCTGAAAATTATAAAAGATTTCACATACTGTACCAACCAAAAAATAATCAATGTGATTCTACAATTTTGAGGATGTAGATTGTTACTTTGTTGTAATAACATTAATGTGACACTGTAATCTTTCTTTCTTCATCCCAGGCATTAATACTGTACCTCAGTGATGGTTGCATGATATTGTACTTGGCAATAGCATTTAGATGGTAAACTGTAGTGATGTTCCTTTGAAGTCTTTCCAATGCCTGAACTTGGTTTTAACTTTGCCATCTAGCTATGCCTTTCTAGCTTAGTTTCTTTCAATATACGGTAGTCTGCCAGCCTATACCTCCTCTGCTTTCACATCTAGATAGTGCTGTACAAGCATTCTAATTTTGACTAATTCAGACAATTTATCTCATTCACAACTGCTGTATCTTTTTTAAATGGTTGCATAGTTGATGCAGGAATGTGCTGCCGATACTGCTGGAATAAGCAAATTTGGTTCTGTTAAAGTATTTGTTGAGCCTTCAGTAAATGGTCCCAAAAATGGTATTTTTATATTTAATTATGTGAAGGAAAAAAAATAGTAGTACTGTAAATAACAACATTATAACCATCCTTAGAATCAACCTTAATTGAAGGAGCCAGGGCTCCACAAATACTGTAAGAAGAACATACAGTACTAGCATAATTGAAACACAAAGATACATGTAGCGCCAGGCCTTCATAATTTGATAATGAACCGCAATGATGGTTTACCTTTCAAATGAAGGATTCATAATAATTTAATATAATCATGGACCTATTATTAATAGCTTCATAATATAATCAAGTTTAATGCCAAATAAATTAAGAAAAATCAAACCGATTTCACTTCATAACGATTTTGAACAAATCCAGTGTAAACATATAACGACTATTAACTGATGGATGCGTATATTAGATGGAAGTAACGTGTGCTGATCCACAGACAGGATGTATCGCAAGTTTGATTAGGGAATGGAGTTTTACTTAATTAGATACGGTCCTATGGGCTTCTTTTATCTTAAAACTATCGAAGATTTCTAATATGCATTAATGAACAGACTGATCACATCCTGGTTCAATTAAACCTGTACATAATAAACAATACCGTAGTAGGCCTAAATGTATTTTCAGAACAAAGATTAGTTTTAATATCAGTCCAAACAGGCTTACGCAGTAACACATACAAAATGTTTTTTTTTTTTTTTAAATTCTCATTAAATAAATTGTACCACAAAAAAATATTTGAAATATCATCTGATAAAAAATAACAAATGTTTTCAAAATTTGTAAAATTTGTAATAATAGAAGCAACAATGGCAACTCAATATTTTATTTTTATCATCAGATAAACATTTACCCTCTGTTGTCAAATGCAGCCTACTTTGAGGTCAGTAGGCCAAGAGCAATAATTTGCCAATCTACCAAGTGTTGTGGTCTCTTTCTTTTTACCTTCACCAGAGGTTTTACATCAGAACCCTGACCAGAGCCTAAAGTACTTCTTAGTAGACTGTTGGAACTTGATAGACTACAAATTTATGGGCGCCACCTCCTAGCAGCGCACAAGAGGAAGCTAGTTAATATTTGGTTGACGATCAGATGCTACCAAGGATGGGCTCACTACTTGTACGTCCAGCATTCTCCACTCAAAGCAGATTCGGGCAAAACTTTGTCCTAGAATTCAAACAATGAAAACCTCAGCATTCTCACATCAAATGACCCATACACAATGTGCATCCATTTCTGCTCCTTGGAAGCCATGAAGGAATAGCATTCCATATTCTTAAATTTAGGTAATGTATCCATATAAGTGAGTCGGATGGCCAAGTGGTTAAGACAGGGGTACTGTAATGTACAGCCACAGTATCGGTGTACTCGCCTATGGTTATGGTGGTTGAACATGTCTTCTCGGATAAGTATTATAAACCATAGGCACTACAAAAGAACCAAATACATAATAGCTCCTGTTGTGGATTTACGAGAGTATCCGGTACCAGTTTTCTTGGCAGCTAAAAAAATGTTTCACGGCCCAAATTTGGGCCACGGACCACAGTTTGCGGAACGTCGAGCTACACTACATTACATTTACTCTAGGTTTACAGAGAAACAAATATAAATACTGTAGTGTGACTTTTCCAAAAACAGTATGGACAGTACACTTCTTTTCTTTCTTTTTTATAAAAACACATTTTATAAGAACACAAATGCTGTAATTGCTTTAAAAATAATGAACAAAACAAGAACAAATTGAGGCGGAGGTAAAATGTCAAATGAGGTTTTTATCACTTGTTTTTTTTTAAACAGAAAAAAAAATCTTATCTGTACTTTATGTGCAGTAGGTGTGACTACAGCATGTAATACCCTCAATAATACAGTACAGTACTGTATTTTCTATCTTTGAAAGGTGTGCAAAATAAGAACATTTTGAGCCTGAAATTGACAAAAAACAATATCACTGAGCCTAGGCAAAATTGTACTGGTTATTATAAAAAAAAAAAATGTAACCAGAATTGGTGTCAAACTCAAAAGATGATGCTGTACTACGAATGTAGGCAAAAATGGCCCTGGAAAAAATGGCCCAGGAAAAAACGGCCCTGATAAAAATGGCCTCGGTAAAAATGGCCCCAAATGACAAGTAGGTAAAAATGACCCCAATGAAAAAATTCAGTAATAGAGATGATTTTTTTTTTTAAATCTTCAAATATTTAAATACTGTAATAGCAAGAACTGAATCAATAAATGAAAAATGGCCCCCAATTATAAAATTCAATAAAAAAATAAATTTTAAATGCTGTAAAATACCATTTTTATGGGGGGCCATTTTTTTTCCTTCCTGGGCCTTTTTTTCCGGGGCTATTCTTACAGTATACACCCTGTACCACATATAGTACCTACATAAAATTTGGGCGAAAAAAAATAAAAATTAATTACCCATTTATTAACATCTGATCTTTTGATCATTCTCGTTCTTTGTGGAAGGACTAAAGACAAATTATGATATGAAATCAACTACTTATTTAATGAAAATGCCAGATCAACCACATTAGCAGATGAAGCTGTCCTTGAGATGTTTAGAAGATGGAACTAATTATTATAATGATGAGCATGTTCCTTCATCGATTCATGTGATTAGAATAGCATTACAATTCAACTATATTTCATGATTTATTTAAAACATTTTTTTTAAATGAAATGGTACAGTACTTAAATTATCCATGCAATATTTACTAGTCTGTGATTTATTCAGGGTTGAGAGTGAAGGTGTACTTTGTCATAATTATAATTCTCACATTTTAGAGGATTTGGACCTACGGTATGACCCTTAAAAAACTGATGGTGAGCACTCAACTACCAAGTCATAGCTTCATGTGGATCCTTTACTAGGAATAATATGACCAAAAAAAATTGATTCAATTCCTTTATTCATCATAAATACATAGGCCTACCATATATACACATAGGCCTACTTTAAGAAAAAATATTTAATCTGGGAATATAATTATTATTCATCAAAAGTACCATAACTTCTTTGGCCTATATTGATAAGACTATCTACATACATTATTACAACATAATTGTGATGATAATTAAAATAGAAATTTAATGATGATACTGTACAGAACTGTCTGTGTTAAAAATTAAAAAAAAAAAAACCCTTGCTCATAGGATCAACGAACTTTCAAATATAAACACAGATCAAAATAATTGAGTTTCTCAGCTGATTTTGTAGAATTTATCTGAAAATATGTTATGTCTGCCATCTAATTACTGGTCTACTACTGTACTATACATACTGTAGAAAAAAAGTAATTCATAATTCATAATTGCACAGAGAAAATCATCATCTATACATTATAATTCATAACTTAAAAATTAGCAATTCAATAATGAATTTTATAGGTTACAGCCAACACTGACAGTACAGTACTGTATGGAAGAATCCAATTCAAAGAGTATTTCCAATTAGCCATTAATAGGATGGGTGTACACATGTTCAGGATCAAATACTTCCTGAGATAAAGGACTATCACAGATATAGGATCTACATTTGTTACAGTCAACCTGTTCAGCAAAACAATAATAACTCAATTTGATATGGTTTTCATTAGTGGTAATGTCACGCCTTAAATTATTCTCTATCCTTTCAGATACTTTGCAATATGTGGCGGAGAAAAGCCAAACCATTAACTCCTCACAAAAAGGATTTATTTTTACTTATTATAATACAGGGGTAGTAAATATAAGTAAGTATAAATAGTAAAAATAAGTTATCAAATGATAATAGAATCATTTAAATCCAATGAAAAACTGGGGAACGGTGAACGAGATACAGATTTTTTAATATTTAAAAACAGGGGGAAAAGAGGCGTAACCGCCCATTTTAACACCTTATTCCCCCAGTTTTTAAATATTCAAAAATCTATCTCATTCACCGTTGCTCAGTTTTTGATCAAACTACTGTACTTTTTTCAGTTTTGGAAAAATCAGTTCTACAACATATCAAATTTTTTTTTCCTCTGGAGCCTGACTTTAAACATATCGTATGTTTGAAAACAGTATTTGAGAAATCAGCCTTCAAAGTTTACAATTTTTGACATTTCTCATCAGAATGTTAAAAAATATTGTTTTAACATAAAAAATGGGGAATATAATAATGATGTATAGAATATATTTTAGTTTAGTGCAATAAAACAGATTTCAAAACTTTTACATTCCAACATGTTATGGCCACTACTGTATCTCTGATACATGACTTACGAGGTGTCACTGGTTTGGCTTGACTTTACCCACTTCACCACTTATCTTTTATTCTAATAGATTTTTGCTAATTTAGTCTTTTTAAGCTACAGTAAACACTCTAACACCTCTCCAGTAATTCCAATGTAAAACACAGATTTGAATATCATTATGGATAATAAAAATAAATACTATATAATATTATTTTTTATTACACATCGTAAAATACCTTAACACAAATATTTAGCAAAATTGTTTTGCTAAAAGGAGAAAATGATAATAAAATTTTATTGACGAAATTAAAAAATGTGTGAGGCAAAAATAGAAGAGTATATGACGTTAGGATGGAAACACTTCAGTAATTGGATTGATAAATGCTTTATATTTATCAAATTGTGGTAAGGAAATAAAGTTTTCTTTAATTGGAGATTTTATAATAGCTGTGGGCGTAATATAAATAATTTTTTTCTTTTGTAAGTTTCCATTTTTTTTTTTAAAGTTAATGAGTGGGCTTTATAGGCTAAACAAATATATTTAATAACATTTATGATGGATAATACCTGTAGGTCACAAAACAAGGTATAGAAATTATCGCTTTAAGGTAAACCTAACATAAAAATCCTTAACAAAATACATCACAGTGTTAATTAACAATGCACGTGCAGTGACAAGTTAGTTGAGTGCACAACAGTATAAACAGCTTTCACCTGCAGGCTGAAATTAATGTCAAAATAATATTTTTTTAAATATAATTCACATGATAATCTGATCATTATCTACAAAATAGCCTTTCTCTGTTAAATAAGAATGAAAAAAATACATAAGAGTATACAGTTCTAGGAAAGTATAATACGTACTCCAAGTATTGAAATAAACGTCCTTGTTTTGGGATTCAATACAGTATTTCGACATTAATTATATTACTGTATCATCAGGAATTCATCAACATTTCTGCAGTGTCTATGAATGTTGGCTTATAATTATTTGAAATGTTTAGGTAAAATAAAATTTATTTTTATGATTTGAATGAGTAGGCCTACTGTCTCAGCTTTTTCAACAAATACTTCAAGTCCACTCCCAAAAACTGGCCCAATTTCGTGTCCAGGTGGGCTTATGCCCGTGGATGGAAACATTTACCATAATTCCTCGGGTATACTGTACTGTAAGCCCATCTCTCGTATAAGCCCATTCCCTACTTTACACCCAATTTTACATACCAGCGCTTCCTCATGCAAGAGCCCAGGGTAAAATTTTAATGAGAAGCTTAGCTGAATTTTACAAAATACATAAAAAAATGTCAAATATTGGCCTTAAATTAGTCATGCAGTTAATGAAAACTTGCCTTTTAATTGAAAATGGGATTCTCCAGGTATAAGCCAACCCCTCAAAAATTAGCCCAATTTTTGTCTTCATTGGGAGGGGGGGCTTACACTAGAAGAACTATGGTAATGGACTGGAAAGGGCAGTTAATCAGTAATGTGTAGTTTTCACCTCCGACCTTACTCTAAATCAACTTATCATCCATGGAAACCACTCATAACACAGCTGGTTTTGAGACTGGAATTATACAAATTCTAAACATTCATTCAAAATTAACATAAAATTTATAATATACACTGTATTGTTTAAAGATATATAATGTGTTGAAATAATAAAGTAGATAATGCTTGCTTTATTTTTTAAATAATATAACTAGCTTTCAAATGAAAAATGATTTACCTTCCTAATAAACAGACGATCTAAATTATACACTGACACTTGATAGCAAAAAAAAAAAATTAAAGATGTAGTAAAAATTTTGTAAATCTGTGTAAACTGAATTATTTTGATCTTTTGTCAGGTCATGACATTGATAATTACTGTGCATTCACCATATAAGACAAATAGCTTCAAATAGCAAATTACGATCGAAAAAACGAAAATTTTTTATTTAAAACATGTTCGTCTGATGTGCAGATCGTCCGTAACACGCAAATTTACTACTGCAATGAACCTACTAAATGTTAGTATGAATGAACGCAATTTTAAACGTGGGGAAATGAAATTTTGATGAACATTCAAACGCCTATAAAATAGTATTACAGTATTTGGAAAATTAGCCCTATACATTTGGCTCCGTTGTTAGCCAGCTAGATGCAGTATCATTGTCATGACCATAAAGAGCAGCAAATTGTAGGAATTTCTGACAGGAAACAGGGGGGTCATCTTATACACTCGACATACAAAAATCGTCTAAAAATCTTCTTCTCGTCTTGTACGTGAAAATATATGTTAATTCTTTCAAATTCATGAGTAATACAATTGTTTTAATGTTTCAGAATATTTCACAGTATATTTAACCTCCTCCTAATAAAAAGTGAACACACAATTTTTAACCATACCGGTATTACTATACACCCATTATTTCTCTCTGTATTAAAATCTTGGTTTTAAAATTTCCCAGAATGCAACCAATTTCATGATTGAATTCATTAGCTGTGGGACATTTAGCATGACATGGATAGCTTTTGCAGGAGTGCTTTGAGTGCTTGCATAATGTATCTCACAATGTAATACAGTCACACATGGTTAAACGTATGATGAGAAAGCAATAAAATTGATCTGTTTTTTAGATTATAAATCATTAATTTTATGAATTTCTATACTTTTCCATCATAATCAACTACCATATAATTTCTAAGAATACCTACTATAATATAAAGTCATTATTTTAAAATCCATTTAAAATAACAAGAGCGACTGCTCACCATGTCCGCGCGTTCCTCCGTTCTTAAATACGGTACAGGCACAGGTTATTATATTATTTTTAAATAATTAGAATGTTTATTTGACATACAAAAAAAATATTAAGAATGATCATTTTTATAAAATGAAAATAAACAAATAAATTGGAAAAAAAGAAATTTAATACCAAGACGCATTTTGAACTCATGACCTTAAGTTCTTTAGATCACATCCTAAACTGACCGCGCCATTCATGCGATGTGCCCTACTGCATTAGTGAATGGCAATAATGTACAGTAATTTTTAAATAATTAGAATGTTTATTTGTTCAATAAAAAAAACATTATTTAGAATGATCATTTGTACAAAATTAAAATACTTAAAATTGAAAAAAAAAATAAATAAAATTTCTTAAAATAAAAAAAAAAAAAGACGTATTTCAAACCAAGACGTATTTCAAACTGACGACCTTAAGTCCTTAGGACACATCCTTCCTTGGATCCAACTTAAAAAAAAGCGATGAACGTTTGCTGGAAATCCCCTCTAGTTTATGTGTACAAATTTCATGCATGTCTGTTCAAAACTGGGGACGCTGGATGCTTTTAAAGTTTGAAACCCCTGTTTTGTTTTGTAGGTGTAGGGGGCACCCTAGGGTCCAAATTAAAAAAAGGATGTTGAACGTTTGTTGGAAATCACCTCTTGTTTATGTGTACAAAACTTCATGCACGTCCGGCCACACTGGGCGCTTTTAAAGTTTGAAACCCCTGTTTTGTTTTGTAAGTGTAGGGGGGCCCTGGGTCCAACTTAAAAAAAAAAAAAGGGTGATGAACGTTTGCTGGAAATCACTTCTAGTTTATGTGTACAAAATTTCATAAATGTCTGTTCAAATCTGGTGACGCTGGACGCTTTTATATTTTTCAAGTTTTGGTATAACAAGAACAAGAACAGCAGTGAGGCTCTGGGTTAACGCTTCATGTGGACCAAAAAGTATTTTGTACAGTATCATCAATCTGAAATTTCTCCTATCATAATAAATTATTTGTTTTTGATAATTTTAGTTTAAAATCTTCGAATTTAAACCAGTGTTGAAATTTCACTTAAAACAGAATAGAATTTTAGATACATCATGTTTTTTATACTACCAAGATGCAGTGCCACCAAGGAAGAGAAGGGGACACAGCTGGAGAAAGTGCCCTAGGACCAGCTCAACAGGATGGAATAAAAAGTGAAATGTAATCTGCTATATTTTAGACGATTATATTTGTATTTATTTATTATACTGCAGATCAAACCAAGTAACTAATAAAAAAAAAAATCTGAATTTTAAAAAATATTTTGATAGCAAGACAAACTGGTACGAAGACAGTCAAAAATGAACATGCAGATACAACTTATGTTGTGTTACAGTATATCAAGAAACATTCTGTAAATTTGTTTCATTGAGGCACAAATTGCCTTTAAATCTAAATTAGTCAACAGACGTGTCAAGAATGCATTCTCTTATAGAATTGCATATTTTTTTGTTAAAAATTCACCATTCAAGTCATGTATATTAATGTCAATTTATTATAGATTAAATGTATAAAAATGAGTCCAGAAATACTGTAGAATACAGTACTTTCATTTATACTGCACATGACACTATAGTGTATTTCACAAATATAGTTCAGCAAATGAAAATTGTACAAAAGTAGGAACAAGTTCAGGATTCACCACTGAAGTAGTGGTGTTGAGTGAATTGGATTCGGGGATGTAGTTATGGTGGGCAGGGTTGGGTGGGGCTACCCAGCCTTGAAGTTTTCCAAACAGTTTAAAGCTAATTTCATGGTCCTTCACCCACCCTATTAACCTACTTTTCCATCCTTAAAATTCACTCTTACTTTTTAGAGTTTACCAATGCTATCACCCATCCACCCTTTAGTGTTCTACAGCTTCAACCCTGTGGATTGGATTTTTTGGGTGTGAAACACTAAAGGATGATCCACAAAAAAAAGGCATCCAGTGGGGCGTCCAGGTTCTGGAGGTGAATTGTGTAGTATTAAACAGGAGACATCCCCTGCTCTATTCCAAAGATTCTACTGCAATATTTAACATAGAAAAAAAAAGAAGCTTTGAGTGAAAAGAAATGGTTGGATCAATAAAGTTGATCTACAGTTCAGCATGTGAGGCATTTTTCTTTTTACTTAAATACAGTAGAGGAAGGAAGTCATCAAATGCATTGGCATCTCACTGAGACAGACATCATCATTCCTTGCAACGTCAAGGTGCTTGACAGTTTAATTAAATTTCAAAAGTTAATAATATTTTAAAGGTGTCAAATACAGAAATATTATGACTGACCTTTTTCACCTAATACTTTCAAATATTGTAAAGGTGTAACTTATGAGCTGTAAATTTATCAATAGGGAATAATGAAAATTCCCAAGTTTTGATAAAAAAAAAGATACTAAAACTGCTTAAACATTCTGATGGTGGGTGAATTAGGCCATAACATACAGTATGCACAAGGGCCACATTGCAAACAGCTGAAACGTCTCATCTGAAAGACGAAGTAGTTATTGGAAAGTATTTCAGTCCTCTAAACTGAAGAACAAGGAGAACAAATTGATCCAGGACCCAAAGGTGTGAAAGGGTCATGGTTCAGTGCACAGACAGTGGCTACCCCACTCAGCAGACTGAGTTTACTGTATTCTGCTTTCGCTGGAGGTAAGGCTTTTATACCGTGTGTCAATGCCCAGCATTTATGGGTCCTACACATAGAACAAAAAAAATGTCTACTGCTACCATTTCTACTATTCTACAAATCAGTGAGGGCGGCAAAGATTCCCTGACGCAGAAGTCAAGGTGCCTGACAAGGGGGTCGGTCCATGGCAGGGGATCCAAATCCTTGATAAGGTGCAAAATATCCAACAAGGGTCCACACCCCGTCCAGCTCTGCCAATGTTGGAAAAAATCACAGATGCATGGTACAAGGTCTTGTATATCTTGGCCCCTCTGGGTGTGGCACTAACACTGTTACAATACGGTAGGTGCATAATTGGTAAGTAGAAGAGAATGTCTGTGTTGTCGTGAAGACTATACTAAAATATCCTACAGTATATTGATATGCCTCAATAGCATACAGTGGAAGATATAATATTGTTGAGGTTTTCTCCATATTTATCAATAAGAAGAAGGGTGGGTGGATTCTATTGACGCGATAGTTATAGTTTAAGAGCACCAAAGCTTGATTAAACCAATTTCCTTGGTCACCTTCTTGTACTGTATGTTGCACGTTTTATTGATCTATGACGATATGCAATAAAGACAAAGAAAAAAAATAACCAACAATACTCATTTTCCCTCTATATGACATCAGAGATTTCACAGGTGATTATTTTTAATCAGCTATCAGAAATAGTATTTATGTACATGTATGTAGATTTGTCTGTTTTGTTTGTCTGCCTTGTCCTGTCATCCGTTGTTGTTGTTGTCATCTCATCTCCACAAACATTTTCAATGTGGGGAAGGTACGAGTGGGGTGCACAAACTTTTTGGGGAAATCCCCCAACCCTAGATACACCACTGTATATGTATGAGCAAACAACAATGACTAAAACTTGGATAATTCTAGACACAGCATGTGGCTATATGGGCAAGCTTAAAAAAAGCATACACTTTACCAACAAGAATTACAATTCAATTAAAACTATACTGATAGCAGTTCAAGTTACAAGTCGATGGAGTACTTCGACCTTCATTGTCGTTTTCTGCTCTTCTCCCACTCACAAGAGAGGTTAATTTTACATTTTAGACCATCAAAATTGGTTTTTTTTAAACTTACCAAGATTCCCTGATGAGTCGCAAGGGCAAATTAGTACTCCTACCACAATACACAGCCCTAGTGCACGGGCGGCGTAAACAGCACCTCGATTCATGCTCTCGTCGTACTGTGCGGCTAAATCCGTATAAAGATCTACATTCTAAATAACTAAATAAAAAACAAAGAGGCAAAATATCAAACTTCAATCTCCACTAGAAAGAACATCACAGCTGTATATATAAAACAGCCTTACAGAAACGATGGCCGCGAAGATATTTTATTACGGTAAATTTGAGGGGGAAAGAAGATCCACACTCTGATTGATCATTCCTCGACTTTGTTTATATTGACAGCTGGTCGAGCGTAGCTGTGTGTACGTGAATTATCGCCCTCTACGACGATTAAAAAACAATAGACCACTTGAGATCTGTTGTGATTATTTTCATATAGTCTTTATTTAGTAATAATAATAATAATGATAATGATAGTTATTTAAAATGCTATAGCACACTCAAATTTTTCTCAAAAGATTGATGGTGATGGTGATGGTGATGATAATAACCAGATGATGATTTTGATTATGACATTTTGTCATTTGTCATCATTAATTATTATAATGATAATGATAATTAAATGATAATGATAGTAATAATAGTCATTATTGTATAATAATAATTATTATCATTGTCATTTGTTCTTCACCATCAATATAATAATGATGACACTATTATGATAATAAAATGATAATGACAATGATGATGATTAAAATGATAGTAAAAATAGGGAATATCATAATGATATTATTATTATTATTATTATTATTATTATTATTATTATTATTATTATTATTATTATTATCATTACTATTATTATTATTATTATTATTATTATTATTTTATTATCTAATTATTATTATTTTTTTTTTAATTTTTTTTTTTTATTGTCTAATCGTTATCATTATCATCATCATCATTATGATGCGCTGTGCGTATTATTGTGGAGTATGGCGCTATACAAATAATTGACAATATTATTATTCTTATTATTTGTTGAAGATGGTAACGAATGTCATAATCAAAGTCATCTTTCACATTTTGATAATTATCACCTTGAATTCTTTATATTTATTTAAGAATTTCAGATATCATAATAAAGGAGTGGAGTTTAATAGCTCAGTGGTTAAGATGCTTGCTTCTGATCCA
Source organism: Anneissia japonica (assembly GCF_011630105.1). Classification (NCBI taxonomy): domain Eukaryota; kingdom Metazoa; phylum Echinodermata; class Crinoidea; order Comatulida; family Comatulidae; genus Anneissia; species Anneissia japonica. Next base: position 512,584 of record NW_022725334.1, read on the forward strand.
AGGATCGTGGGTTCAATTCCTGTCAAAGCAGGAATTTCTCTCGGCGACTAAAACAACTCCACTCACTAAAGCCTCATAAAGAG
>NW_022725334.1:512679-514392 GCF_011630105.1 Anneissia japonica
TTATTATTTTTTTTTTTTTATTTTTTTTTTAATTTTTTTTTTTTATTGTCTAATCGTTATCATTATCATCATCATCATCATTATGATGCGCTGTGCGTATTTTTGTGGAGTATGGCGCTATACAAATAATTGACAATATTATTATTCTTATTATTTGTTGAAGATGGTAACGAATGTCATAATCAAAGTCATCTTTCACATTTTGATAATTATCACCTTGAATTCTTTATATTTATTTAAGAATTTCAGATATCATAATAAAGGAGTGGAGTTTAATAGCTCAGTGGTTAAGATGCTTGCTTCTGATCCAAGGATCGTGGGTTCAATTCCTGTCAAAGCAGGAATTTCTCTCGGCGACTAAAACAACTCCACTCACTAAAGCCTCATAAAGAGGTTTAGTTAATAAAGCAGTATTCTCATCCTGTAAGTGGGGAGTGCACTTGCTGTTGGATGTGAGCGGGAAAAAAAATCAGATACGGTGGCGGCGCCAGGATTTCCCCGATGGGGCGGGGGGCGCTGATTTCCCCAACGAGAAAAAAGTGGGCGTGGTCGTACGTCGCTAAAAACCTTTCGAAAGTGGTCCAGGGGACCACCCCCGAAATTATGACAATTTAGAAGTTTCAAAGGCTTATTTATAACGATTTTAGAGTCTATTAATATGTACAAACTACTTCTAATTGTTTTTTTTTTTTAAATTTTCTCCCCGACGAATTGTGGATTTTTTCCCTGACAGGGTGGGGGGGGGGCCTCCCCGACGGGATCCCCCACCCTCACCCCCGTAGCGCCGCCACTGATCAGATACCAAAATTCTTTGGTCATTTAATAATCGTCTCCTAAAGCGATGATTGTACATAAACGATAATCGTTAAATGATCGTTAGAAATATAACAGATGTGAACAAATTATTAGTAATAGGCCTATACAACTCTGGGCAAATAAATGCTATGAATGTATCTAGCATTTTCCGGCGGTTAGCAACTCACGTTATAGCTCAATTCATGTGTCTGTGTTATCTTTGAGTAATATAGCACAAATATGACGTCATGTCTCTATCTTGTATGTCAGGATTTACCAAAGGTCAACATTTTATTGAATTACAGTATCGATAAATTTTCTAAAAGTACGGCCCACAAATGCTAAGTATACAAGGCTGAAATTATTGATAATATTTATGATACTAGGGCAAGACGTCGATAAAATGGATTTTATTCAATATTGTGCTTTGGATCATCACAATACAAAAATACCCACGCAAACATATGCTGTAAATAACGCACGCGTGACGTCAAAAAAGCCCGGAAGTTAATCTTCATCAACGCCGTACTATCGTGAGAAGTCCAATAAAGGTGGGAGGAAAATGTAATTCATTAAGGCAAAAAAAAAGGGGTGGGGGAAATACTAGGTCTTATATATCGCATCATATTAGGCCAGGGTAAAAACATTACTTAGTATATCATTTTCCAACTACAACATAATTACACATTTACCAAAATAAAGTTTTGAAACAAATAAATTTATTCAGTGTGATATCATTCACCAATATTCAGACTGCATCGGTAATGCTATTACATAGATTTATATTTATATATTCTTTGGTATTTATTGTTTTTATATGTTTCCATCGACATTAGGTTGAATAACAATACATAACATTGTACAAACCATGTAGATGTGTATAAGAGACAGATGACGATATGCAATAAAGACAAAGAA
>NW_022725334.1:516279-556417 GCF_011630105.1 Anneissia japonica
ACGGGAATATAAGGATAAAAAGGCAGAGAGAATATATTATGTAAGTAGGCCCACGAATTCCAATTACTTTATCCAATAGTAAAAATATTAGTTATGAAACCGCCTCCCTTCCTTCAAAGGCTTACCACTTTGCTGATTCCTGATTAGACTTCCGACCTGTGTTGTGGTTTACGCAACCGTCTGGAAAATTAAGGCTAGGCCCACCCTAAACAAAGAGAATACGCTTTCGTGGATGAGTTAACCGGCGTAAAGGGAAGGACTTTAAAGCTCCAAAACAATGGCTAACGTGCCACCTGGAGGCAGCAAAAGCACTAGCAAGGAATCGCCAGCATCTTTGTCGGCTCAAAGACGTCCATCTGCTGTCCTATTAAATCCTAGCGAAATAAGTCGCCCAATGAATCTTCAAAGAATTTCGCAGCGTAAAGCTCTCGTCAAGAACTATCCGAAAACCAAGAAACTAGAAAAACTTGGGGTGTATTCTTCTTGCAAGGTTGACTTTGTTGTATATTTATTAATTAATTTAGGCCTATGCTAGCCTCCTAACTAGGCCTGAGGCCTCCTCCTAGTCTAGGCCTAGCCTAGCTAGGGTCTAGATCTAGCCTAGCTAGGCCTACTTTACTATATTACTAGCTGGGCCCAAGCATCCTTAACCCAACTTCTAACCAGGTTCAGCCTGACTATAATTGTAGTACTAGGCAAGTAGTAGGGTTAGATAGTACTAGTAGTAGTAGTACAAGACAGCTGACTAGTACTTTTAGGATAGGTACTACTAGTGACCATGTAGTTTTATGTTTTGACTTTCTCACTGAAGACCCCTACACCTTTGAAGACACATTGTTTAGTTATAAGTATAACTATAATAAAGGCAATACGCCTTTTTCACGAATCAGTAGACATCTTGAAGTGATGACAAACATTGCGAATCAGCGGTGCGTAACCAACTGAAATAAGATAAGCTTTTGGGCGGATTTTTTGACATCATGTTATTTAAATAATCATAACTCTATAACGGGGCGTCGTATCCAAAAAAAATTTGCAGCAAAATGTTCTTAAAAGACTAGTCTACACCATTATATGATTGAAAAAAAATTGAAAAATTTTGTTGACCTCTGAAATCAAGATTGAAAAAAGAAAAGCCTATCTCAGTAGTGTATTAAAATAGGTATATGCATTACAGTGCTGTAGTACTAGTAATACTCTGAACTAGCATTGTTTTAGTTACCATATGAGAGTTTCCTGTGTTAAAAACATGATTTACTATACTATACTTCTTTATAAAACATAACTTGTACTTTTTAATAAGAGAAATATGTATATTATCTCTACTTGGAACAGTAACAACTCGAAAGTCCTATGCTACTGCACTGTAATGCATTGGCCTATTTTAATACACTACTAAGATAGGCTTTTCTTTTTTCAATCTTGATTTCAGAGGTCAAAAAAATTTTTCAATTTTTTTTCAATCATATAGTGGTGTAGACTGGTCTTTTAAGAACATTTTCCTGGAAACACTTTTTGGATACGACGCCCCGTTATGGAGATTTTTTAAATAACATAATGTCAGAAAATCAGCCCAAAAGCTTATCTTATTTCTGTTGGTTACACACCACTGATTCGCAATGTTTGTCATCACTTCAAGATGTCTACCGATTCGTGAAAAAGGCGTAATTATGTTGAAATGAATTCTTTTTTTTCATCTCATGACTGGTCAGCTATAGCAGAAGGGAAGTCAATGCAAGAAATAACATATTTATTGACAAATACAATTATGCAAAATCCAAATTTATTCCACATTTCAAAGTTTCACCAACTGCAAAACTGTCAAATAAAAAGTGGATGGCTAAAAGAGTACTTGCTAAAATTGAAGCCGAAAACCTGGCCTGGAAACGTTAAATGAAAAGACGCACCCAGACACATTACAAAGCATACTTCAAAGCTCAAAATATCTCATTTTCTGCTCTACAAACTGCAAAGTATCTTTTTGAAAGGGAGATTGCCCTATTATGTTAAAAAAAACCCTAAAGCTTTTTATTCCTATGCTCAAAGCAACTGTACCATAAAACCTGGTATTGAACTGCTTTAAGATATCTGATTTTCTTTTAAAATCGTCGTCATTGTATCAATGTGAAAGGTACTTATTCATCTTGGGTTTCTATTACCTCTGGAGTACCACAGGGGTCGGTCCTTGGACCGATCCTTTTTCTTATTTATGTCAATGATTTGTTAGAAGATTTGAGTAGTTCTGGTAAGGTTTTCGCAGATGATGCTGATATTCTTCAAGAGGATATAGATAAGCTTCTGAAATGGAGTCAGTAAATGGTTGCTCAGTTTCAATGAGACTAAGTGTAATATTCTTCATGTTGGTTCTAGAAAATCCAAAATTTTCTTACTTTATTAGGGACATTGAGCTGTCAGTTGTCACTGAACAGCGTGATCTTGGAATAATTATAACTCCAGATCTTAAGCCATCGACTCATATTACCAAGGTTGTTGCTAGAGCTAATTCTTTGGTTGGTAGAATTAGAAAAACATTTACCTATATGGAAAGCAAATGTTTATTCCTCTTTAAAAAAACCCTTGTTAGACCTTTGATGGAATATGCAGTACAGGTATGGTCTCCACACTATCAGATGGACATTAATGCCTTGGAAAAGGTCCAAAATCGTGCTACGAAACTTGTTCCTAACCTTCAGGATCTAACTGCAAAGGATAGATTACGTGTCCTTGGTTTACCATCACTTGAAGACAGGAGGATTTGAGGGGACATGATTGAGGTTTTTAAACTAATTCATGGGATTGAAAATATTGACTTTCAGCATTTCTTTAACATTTCACATCCTGAACTTAGGACTCATCATACATGTGGTCATTCTTATAAACCTTTAACTCCCCGAAACAAAACGGTGTTTAGAGACTCTTTCTTTGATGACACCAGAGTAATCAAACCATGGAACAATTTACCACAACATGTAGTCTCATACACAACACTTTACCACTTCAAAGTTTCCTATGACCGACACATGGAAACATTGGGAAGAGGCAGTCTCTACGAGTATTAACTCATTGCCTCCTTATATCACTTAGGCTATGTTCACACACACGGCGTAAGGCTGGCTTAAGCATAGCGTAGCGTACGCCTTTGTGTGTGAACTAGGCAGTGGCGTTGTTAAAGCCACTCACTACGCCACGTCCTTGGCGTTATTAACGTTACCTGCAGACCCCAGATTAGCTAACGCCACTGAGCTAACGCCAGTGATGCTTGAATGATTTTACCTCATTTCAAGAGATTGACCAATCACGATTGCAATATTAGCTACTTTGGTCTCTTTCCTGTGCTCTCTATAGATGAAATGGTAAAGGGGTTCTTTTTCTATTGCATTTTACTTAGTTATAATGTATATGATTTGTTGATTGTGTTTTGTAAGATATTTTAACATATTTAGACTGTCTATTAAAACCTGCAACACCAACAATGCTAGCTGAAAAATCAAAGCAAAATTGTTCATTTAAAATACAATAATCATATAAGTTCACTTCGAACAATTCACAGATTTAAAAGTTTTACTGATGCACTGTTAATTTTACTACAGTTAAGAACCCATACATTATTTAAAACTTAAAACTATTCCCCCATAGGCATATATTACTACTAGTTTAACGCCAGCGTTTAATATAGCGAACGCCGTTTGTGTGAACACTTTGGAATTTTAATCTGTAAATTAGCTTACGCCTGGCATAAGCTATGCCAGTCTTACGCCGTGTGTGTGAACATAGCCTAAGGTAAGAATCACTAAGGTAAGGACTAGGCATAGGCTAGGCCTAGGCTAGGCCTAATTAGACTTACTGTATTCCTGTCAGTGTCACATTAGAACTTATATTTTTCCCTACCATATGCGTGTTGCCCTAATATTTAAATAATATGCTAATCCACTTAGTGAATAACAAGTTGTTAGTCATTGACAAAAAGGTGATTGTATGGTTACTAAATTTGCATAAAGCGTAAATCCGTTGCCAGCCGGTCATATAAAATGACTAGCGCGAGATTTCGAATTACTCTCAAATTTACTATCATACGATTGAGTCAACCCACAGCCAATTCTGTGAGGTTCATGAGACGAGCAGTTTTATTGTAAGCTTATCATGGGGCGCAGTGTGCATTGGACGCACGATACTGTATAAGCCTGGCCTTTGTGAATTTATACACAGTTGGTAGAACCGTGATAAAGTTTTTTTGTTCAGTTATAAACCGACGGAATGGGGCGAGTTAGGATAGAAACTCCGACAAGGCTCGCAGCTGAACGTGGTGGAGCTCGTCTATGTTAACCTTCAGTACGGTAGTGGACATTGTGAGTATTTAAACAGTAATTGAAAGTATTGCTATGCTTACGGATGTTTAAAGTTGATTATAAATTAAATATCAGTAAATGTGAATGTATGGATAATTAAATTATAATCTTTAAACCTACTGTTGATATATAGGTACAATATGTAATATGTGTATTATGTGAGTATAATTGTATGTATATACATATGTATACAGATATATGTGTGTGTATTTATACACATATAATATATGTGTACATATGACGTGTGTTTATATGCATATATGCTGCATGTGCATATAGGCCTATATAACGTGATTATTTATAAGACATACTCGTTTTATGCATGTTTGCTTTAATACAGTGTCCCCTAACTTTCAACCTAATATTTGGGAGCTACTGTGCTATTGTATGGAATTTTTCAAGTAGAAACCAATGATGAAGTGTAGAGTATCGTAAACAGTTATACCTATCAAGAATGATGGTGGATATTCAACGCATTATCAAGACAGACGTGTTTAAGCGGGAACAGTGATTAAATAGAGACGTAGTATTCGTCATTACTATTTACTCCAATAATGTTATAATATATTAATTAAACTGGTAGTTATTTGCTATGGCTATCCACGAAGATAATCTTTAAGATTTGGATAGCCAATATTTCATTATAAATTAATTATTGCTAAGTAATGTTATGATTAGAATTAAAAGCATTGGTTGCGAATTTGATATTTAATATTTAATGTTTTCTATGTTTGTATTGTTTGTATTGTGTTGTTTATTGTTTTAAAAGAAGACCTATTATTTTTGAAATAAAGATTTATTTATTTGTTAAATTTAAAAGTTTGTAATTCTTTTTGTTGTGTACATTGTTGGACAGACATTAGACCTTCGATCCAAATTGATCGTCTATGACATTCATATTATATATGAATTTTCGTAGGTGACAATCAGTGACAGTGTTCTGTCGGTATTGTATACTAAAGTCCAGCTTGGACTTTCATAACTTGAATTAAATACTTCGCTAGCATTCGGAACACATATCATAGGGCCTACAGTAGCAAGAGCAAAGGCATTACGCTGAGGTGTAAGTATAATTTACAGCGCTTAACGCCGATCTAATGAGCATGCGCAGATTGGTCCGAGTAAACATTATTGACAGTTAATAGGCTAGCAGGAATAAATTATTTACTGAACAAACATTTTTATATCGTGGTACACTCTCTTTACATGGTGGGGTTTCGTTCAAAAGAAAATACTGTATCAGTTACAGTACAAAAAAATATGATTTGAACACCACAAAAGAATTAACAATAAGCAAAATGTTGAATCACATGATGAAATTAAAGTGTTTTTTTTGCATTTGTAAAGTTTTTAACTGATTTCGATTTGCTTTAATATAATATATTTATAAAATATACTGACGTATTATAGGCCTATAGTCATTGGTTTATTTAACTGTGCCTTATCTTTGCTCAGAAAATTACTGGTTTGATTGCCATAATAGTATATCGTCAATTCCTCTTTCGTTGTCAATAAGCAAGAAGTTACTAAAATAATGACTTACAGTATAATATATAAAATCTATATAACATCAACTTCTCGGCATAGTCAATAGCAGGTTTGTACAACCACTCAGTGATAAATTCGGCCCAAAAATTGTCAGAGATAGATTTTTGCAACTTTTTAATTGCAAATTACTTTCCCGGTAAATATGTATGATTTTCAGTTTTCGTCTGACAGAAAGTACATCTTTAATTAATTTGATGATTTGAAGAATGTTATCTGGTGTCAGAAATGTTAACATGTGGTAATTATGTTTTCAACAATGTACAGTACTGAATTTTCATTTTTTTTTATATCCAGGCAGAGGAACCTTGTAAGTGCAATGGCTGGAAGAATCCCAACCCACTTCCAGCCTCATCACAGCCTAGCAGACTTGACAGTGCTACAGCTCTTGCTAACCTTGACGATCCCTGCAGAAGCTGCTCACATCCTTTAGGTAAAAATAAATAATAATTATTATTTATTTATTCATCATTTGTACAATAACAGCCAAAGAGCTGAATTATACTACCAATCTACAGTTCAGTCACATTAAAAACATTAAGTAAAAAATTGAAAACTACCATGAATATACAGTATAGAAAACATCAAAAATATGATTAAAAGCATAAAAATCAACATTTATAATAATATGTTAAAACCATTATTAAAAAAACCCAAAAAATATGATAAACAGAACAATTTTCAATTCAGTCACATTAAAACATAACAACTTTAAAACTGTCAAGAATACTGTATACAGTATAGAAAACATAAAATATACAATAAACAAAAAACAATACAGTATTCATAATTATCAATAAATTTAAAATAAATAAAATAATTATATAAAAAAAACAATACAATTAAAAAAAACACATTTTAATTTAAATAAAAAAGTGCTTAATATCCACAATGAAAGTTATTTACTAAATGTATTATAGATAAAAATAAATGTATAAAATAATTTACCTTTACTCTTGCTTTTCCCAGCATCGCATGTTTCTCATTTGGAGAACGTGGATGAGGAGGAAATTAATCGCTTGCTTCTAATTGTTGTTGATGTGGAGAACCTGTTCCTATGTGTTCATCGCGAGGAGGATGCTGATACTAAACAAGTCTATTATTATCTTTTTAAGGTTAGTGGAAATAATCAAGAATAATAACTCATCAAATGTAAGTGTTTTCATAAAGTATGATTCTGTGGTTAGTTAACCAGATATAAAATTGATAATGGTAAATGATGCGTTAATGGTGATTTGATTTGATTTATTGCGATATCATACATGAAACACAGAACAATTTGAAAACGACATTATATAACAATGAGTAAGATCATGTGGTATGAGAAACCCTCTAAATTTACAATTTTATGCTGGTTGGGACATCCTTCCGAAAGTGATTAGGATCACTGTTAGAATCCCCTGGGCCAGCATTTGTGACATTTTAGTTTGCTTTGTGTGTCTGCTTTTTCCTTGTACTGTATGTTGTTTTTCGGAATAAATTGAATTGAATTGAATAGAATCCTGAGGGGTCCCTAATATCATGATGATCAAGGGTGCTGAAGATGTCATGAAGATGATAATGACAAATTATGCGAAGATGAAAACAATGATGATTACGAAAATCTGACGATAATGGTATTGAATATGCTAATAATGTTAATGATATTGATTTATTATGATATAGAGTTACTGATAGACCTGCTGCATTTAAAGATCATTTTTGAGAGTAAAGTTGACTTGTGTCTTTTTTGATTAAATGGTATATGATGTGTGGAAATTTTACTTTGTGGTTAAGATGATTGCCTTCCAAATTCTTTAGTTTTAATATAGTCATTCTGTTAAGGATTGTCAATAGTGAATATACATTTAATAATAACTATAGGCAATCCGGTTCACAAGACAAACAACAAGCCGAATCAGTCACTTGTCGCAAAAATCAATGTTTAGTTGTTAACACAGGATTAAACAGTAAAATGAGAGCTATTTAAAAAATGGTAAAAGAATTCTTTAAATTCGACATTTTGTTATGAAGTTACAGGAGTTAAAACAGCTGTTTAAAGAACAATATTTGGGAAATTTCCTTGAAAGTTTATGATTTTGGGCATTTCTTAGGTAGAAACCATTACCAAATCATTAAAAATTGTTGTTTAATATTGAAAATGTGGAAAATAACAGCACAACATGATATATACAGTGTGTACTTGAAGGCTATTTTAGTGAATAAAATAGATTTCAAAAATGTTGACCTTCCAGAATGTTTTGGCCAATATCTCTGAAACAGGATTTGCGACGAGTGACTGGTTTGGCTTGTCTTTGCCACATTTAATGCTTTGAACAAACCATGTCTAATTATAAGGCGTAGGAAGTGGATTTGTTTTTGGACATGAGAACAAAATCACTTTCTAGTAGTTTAATGACAAGCAAAAACATACAGAGAGAGATTTTCCATTCTAATGGCAGTAGTGATGTTGCTGCTAGCTGAATGTATTCACACATCCCTTAGTAAATGGACATGATCTGATTCATGCTTTCACTCATTTTACGCTATGTAATTATGAAACATGATAGCTTGTGTTAATAATATGTATAGATAGTACAGTAATTTCTCTCTCGTCTCTTTAGAGTTTATATAACATAAAGAATATATGTTAAAAGTCAATCGTGTCGTCACCATTGCAACTCTCAATCAGGCTCCCAATGTTATTTTCCTATCCCAATCGTTCACTAATTTTTCATTATTGCACAGTTTGCTTAATCTTTTTTCGTGCATCGCGATGAATTCTAGGCTAGTGTTTTTACACCTCGAACTACAATGCATGAATGTGTTGAAAGAGAGGGCAAACGCTCGCCCAATCGTAGTTTGTTGACAAGTGGTAACTGACATTCCTAAAACAAGGTATATTAGTCACTTCAAATTTAATATTATGTATGAAAAATTAAGGAATTCCTTGAAACAATGGACCCTATTATAGAGGCCTACTAGACCTATTTCAAAGACGCAAGGAACGAATTTAAATGTAAGCAGTCAGTGGTGTAGCTAGAGGGGCCCTGGTTCAAGAGTACAGTCGGGGCCCTTCGCGCAGTAATATGTGTACCACCGATGGATTGGTTTTGGAGCAGGTTTCTTCCAATTTTTATAATATTTTGACAATAAATATTTGGATTTTTTAATTTTAAAAAAAGTTTTAGATGTTCTCAGAGGGCATCTTTGAAGAACCGGCTGTTGGTTGGACTGACTGTAATGATAAGCATTTCTATTTCTTACAACCAAAAGAAAAAAAGCACATTGGCGATATTTATTGAATTGATGTTTTTTATCAAATTAACAAATTGAACAATGGCAAAAATTATCTTGAATAATAGTTTTATTACTTATAAAATAAAAAGGATCACACCTGATTTCATAGATTATGTATTACTCTAATCATATTAAACACTTATCCAACAAACACCTTATAATAATCGTTCACTTAAAAACAAATGCACAAATAAAATCCAAATCAGATTATTCATCAGTTGTAAAAACAAATAACATAATCCCAAACGTTTGTAGGATGAAAAGAATAAACAAAAATTCAAACAATATTCATCCAAATCTTGATTGTGAAAATTTTAGCGATTATTTTAGTAATACTGTCTATAGGAACAGACATTTCAAACACAGTTAAAGAAGACACAATCGAATGGAAAATGGGAATGGGAATGTATTTACACACTAAATTTTACGACACTTGTAACTGGCGATATTGTAAAACAATTTGGCATGCTTATCTAAAAATGTTCATAATTTTAATACTACTAGTCTATAGAGTTAGGCTTGCACCACTGTATATCGCAAAATATCTATGTTCCATTATAAATAAATCATACATTGTACTTTCTAATTCTGAGTATGCCTCTAATTTGGGACCACTTTTTTCAAATTGCCAGCTAACTTTCTTCAATCTTTGAACACAAAGATAACATTCTATTTTGAGACTCTATGACCAATCAAAATTGTTAGGACCCAAAGGTGGTCTCAAATTAGAGGGTGAAAGTAGGTTTATTTTACTGTTTCGCATAATTAGTAAGTAAAAAATAAATACAAATTATAAAAAAGGATAATTTAAATAGAAGTTAATTGTCCTGTACATATTGTGTACTTCTCCTATTTGCATATTTTTACCACTGTATGTGGGTAAGATGTGCTGTCGTTAACTAATCCTAATGTCAGTTGACATTTACATTTAGCATAGAACAAACGTTACTCCGAATAAAGAACATTTACAGTACATCTGTCTACTATTTCTATTACTAATTAAATAAAAAGTTAGGTCTAAATTCTGAACCTTATGTTTACTACAGTAGAATGACTTCAATCTGTGTATGATAATAATTATTAATTTTTAAAATATAATATAAATAATAAAATAAAATTATACTAAATAATTAAATTGCATACTGCTTTACAACACAGGGAACCGGCTGTACACAGAATATTTGAATATAATGTATTGTTATGATCATTATAATTAATATTGTAATTAATAAATTCACGCAATATTTATAATTATAATTTCCGTGGCTCAATTTGAGTGCCACCAACTGGCCATCTCTTAAAAGCTGATGTAAAAGAGAGTTTTTTTTTTATTTTAAAAATATAATATAAATAATAAAATATACTAAATAATTAACATATACAGTATACTGTTTAACAACACAGGGAACCAGCTGTACAGAGAATGTTTGAATATAATCTATTGTTATGATCATTATAATTATTTTTATTGTAATTAATCAATTCACGCAATATTTATAATTATAATTTCTGTGGCTCGATTTGAGTGCTACCATCTGGCCATCTCTTAAAAGCTGATGTAGAAGAGAGTTTTTTTTTTTTTTTCCTGATTTATATTTTATTTTAATGTCACACATCACACATGTGCATTGTCCATTCAGGGTGTTACTACTGTATATAAATAACACCCGGGTCAAATGCAGCATCCTAGTTTTAATCATCCTAACAAATTTTTTTTAGTTGAATAATATTGACAATTATGAAAAGAGGATGAAAATACATATATTATTGGGGGAGGCTTTTTTTATACCTTGTATTCACAAACTTATTTTTTTAAAGATTGTCAGAAGAGAGTAAAAAAAAAATAAAAATACAAATTTGTTTTCTCATTTAGCAAGGAGTTTTGCCAAAAACAATCAGACAGAAGAGAAAATAAAAATAGTTTTATTGGTGAATGTAAACAATGTAGTAATGGGATAGTTATGTGCAATATATAATTACGTGTAGGAGGAAATATACATATCTTATTTTTGGAGATTTCAAGGCAGCGGCGGGCATAATAATAATAATAAAGAAAAACTTTTTTATAGCTGTGGGTGCACTAATTGGCCAAAAATAAGATTTTATTTTTATTCAAAATGATTATTATTGGATGGCGGCGGGTTTTGTAAACAAGGTATACAAAAGTTTTGCCTTACCATAAAAATATTTTTAAATCTTTCATATTAAAAAAAAAAACATTTTAAATTATAATAATCTTGTGCCCTGAGCATTTTGTATAATACTTATGGTGTTCAAAGATCAAACCCTTGATTATTAGTCAACATGCATTTAGGTGGATCACATGACCTCCTGCTACTCATACATTCGATCTTATAAAATGGTATATTGGATTGGATTGGATGTATTCAGTGTAAATGCTAAGGATAACCCACGAAAGTCTGAAGAAGACTTATTTCCTCCAAAAATGCTGCTAAAAGTATATATAATACAATGTAAGTTTGTATGAAGAAAAGGGAATTACACCATCAAACATAAAACATGGTTGTCTAATTTCAATGTCAGAATTTCCAGCTCACACTGCCCTCTGCCACTGGACAAGCCGCCCATAATTGTAGAACACAACACAGGCACAAGAACCAGCAAATCTCTAGTTCCCCATGTAATCTTCAGATACTATAGATAGTAGTTGATGAAAGATGATTCTCAGTGGATCATTATCTTAATAGCCATCATACATTATTTTTATTTTAGAATTAGTAATGTCTTGCATTTATGATTTTATAGTGAGTGACTTCCCAAATACAAGATAAACCATAATTATATTGCTACACTAAAGACTTGTTCACATCGCATTGGATTAATTTTGACCAAGATGAAGAGGTGCAGTGGTTTTAAGATTTGCGAATTTATGATCAGTCATCATAAATTAATTGCCCCTGATCTCATGCATTCTAGTGGACTAGATGACCAATTTAATAGATTTCCGAGTAGAAAATCTGACAAAAATAATGCGTCAGTATTATAGGCTCAATGTAAGTTAAACTACACTATGGCAGATATGATGTAAATTGTCATCTTTTTAGACCTACTCAACTGACCCTTAAAATTGAAAACAAATCTCACACAAATAGTCTTTGGTAGGGGAGGAGATGTACCAATCCCCCATGAAATCTCTGCTACTGTGCATGACCAAAGGAAATATCCCATACAGATACTTTGTACCATAGTAATTTGCTCTACAATTGCTGCATGATCTTATTTACAAATGGATGAATGGGTTCAAAGTCCCTTCTTGAGATGACAAAGAAGAGTTCAATTTGTATCCTTAAAATGTAAACATTTCATATAAGTGGAATGTCAACAATTGTGTACCCTAAGGCAGCAATGCAGATTCGCTGCAGAGAGCCCCACGATGACTACCCATTGAGGAATGGACATTTCCACTAAGCTCCACCCCTTGGATATTGTTACTAAGGTAAAACAAAATGAGAATGTAAACATATGTGCTAAAACATGTGTTTGTGGGATAAAAATGCATGAGTGTATGCAGGGGGGGGGGTCAGGAAGGTTGTATGATCCTCCCCCCAAATTTTAAAATGTCCACATTTTTATTTGACCAACATGTGACATGCCTAAATATGGTCATGATGACATCACATCATGACTATATATGGGCATACAACAGTTTTTTGTCAAAGAAAATTTGATAGTCGCCAGAGCTTAACACACAATGGGAATGAAATTGCAAGATGGTTACATTATTGGTACAGAACACAAAGCTGTAAATTGCATGATGTAATAAAATGTATTATTATTCATTACAGCTTTTACGAAAGTGTATTCTACAGATGAGTAAGCCGTCTGTTGAAGGGCCTCTTGGCAGTCCACCATTCGAGAAACCAAGTGTAGCAAAGGTAAGATTCTCACCTATTTAATGCTCCATTCACGCCGTAATAAATTTTTTGGATTGGAAAGCCTACCGAGCCATTGAGAAGGTTGAATCAGTGTGTAAGAATCACCTCACCTTACCTATCCTCTTCGTGCCATGAGGCACATAAGGCCATAACATAATCTCTCCATTTATCCCGGTCTCTTGCTGTTTCGTCTGCTGCTTTCCAAGATCTCCACTCCATTTCTGTCCTCTCCTGCTCCACTTTTTTCCTCCTTGTTGTACACTTCGTTTTGCTTGGATCTTCCACGAATTTGATGTCATTTTCATCTGTGTTCTGGCACGCCACTGCACTTCCGCCGGGTTTTTCTTCTGTATATTACATTATTGGCTTCTGTAATCAATGCTTTTTTACGGATACTGTACATGTGATTAACCTATATTCCTGGCTAACCCCCTATTTAAAAGGAAAGGTAAAGGTAGGAGAATTAACCAATAATTTACAGCGTCATTGTGCTGAATTGCGTATGGGCGTGGTTCGTGACTACCTAGCAGCCGTAATTAGGCGCTTCGTGGTAGAAACATGTTTACATCATTCCACAACGACAGGAGCTGAAATGAACCATAACATCGGGGTAACCCCCTACTCTTCCGAAAGATGCAATGGTTTCTTTAAAGTGCACATGAGCCAGATATATACACTGGACCTTCATTTTAAGTCCTTATCCGAGAAGAATTGGTTCTACCAACCAAACCATGGGCGAGGAGCAGCTGGAACCAGCGCCGATGTTAAGGCCGTAGCTAGCAGCGCCCCTGCCTTACCGCTCGGCCACTCAACTTAAACCTAGGAGGGCCAGGTAGCTACCTTTTGTCTGTCCTCTCCGCTGCGACCTGCCTGGCATGGGAAATCCTACCAGTAGCTATGCTACCACCAGTTTAGCTCATTGGATCTCTGAGGAACACAAGCTGCTCTACCTCGACAAGGTATCAGCCACAGAGCAAGGATAAAGACAGAGAACTGTATATGTTTTTCATTAATTACTGAATATTATTTTCAATATAAATAAAATAATATAAAATAGTTTTTCTGATGTACCTTATTACTATATATTCTACTTCTGTACTAGCATGTGAATTGAATAATGAAAGCACCCTAGATAAAGCAAAATGTTATGTACATAGTAAATGCCTGTGACGTTTGCCAAACCCCAAGGCAGTTGTTGTGGGAATGTTCCAATGCATTAATAATAGGTTTTTAGAGATACTGCCAGTTAAAATCTAGAAAAAAAAAACATCCCTCAAACATACAATTAAATTATTTAAGAGTATGTGAATGAAAAACATACTGTGTCCAAGATTGTATATTCTACTAGCTATTAAAGAAAATGTTTTCCAATCTCTTTTTCATTTGAAAGGATATTGTACCTTATTTTCTTGTGGAAGCATTTGTCACAGCGGTTAAAGCTTGAGTTCTTAAACTCGTTGTTAGGGGTTCCAAACTCTCACTGTGCAAGTCGCTTGTGTCCTTGGGCAAGACACTTTATCTGCATTTGTCTCTCTTTACCCAGGAGTATAAATGGGTGCATAAAATGGGTATACATATAAGGTAAACAGACTTGCTGTGAGGAGGAGGAGGGACGATTCCCTCAAAGCATTGCACAGTCTGGCCCCCACGCTTAAGAAAGAGGAATGGGCACTCCGGATTTGTACCAGTTCAAATTCCTTTACTCTTTTACCCGTTACCCTTTTCTTAAATATACAAAGTAAGCAAATTCATTTTTTTTTTAAAATTTTGTTGTTCAAATTTATTAACTCAGCACATAGAGTTTACCTTTAAGTATCATAATCACAAAAGTAGGAGATTGCATGAACTTTATTAATTCTTGGAAATACCCCATGTTATCTTGCATACTGTACCTTAACCACTCCAAAAATATACATAAATTCTTCAAGAATATATTTAGCTCAGGGTTTTACAATTTCGTATGGAGCCAGTGGGGCTCCATCTTTGAAGCCCTGGTATTAAAGGATCCAAATGTGGTTGCAACCCCACTTTTTGGGAGCCTAGGTTTTAAATAGTCCTGTCTATCAAATTTTATTAGACAAGTTGTTATGACGTGCCTAAATATAGTCATGATGGCATCACAGCATGACTATATATAGGCACATCATGACTATATATGGGCATACAACAGTTTTTTTTTGCCAAAGAGAGAGCTTAAAATGGACAAAGCTTAAAATATTATAAAAAGCATGATGTTTTCTTGAGTTCTTTGCACACTATCACGTTTCATGTGAAAGATACCAGTAATTTGCAGTATACGGACGTGATATGACATCAACGTTCCCATATATGGGGAAATTACACATAATTGTCAAAGAAAGCACACCTTTTTTAAAGGTATAAAAGTTCAAATAAGAATAAAAGCTTGCCAGATCTCAATCAAGTTCTTGTATATTATATTAGTAATGATAGATTCTTACTACACAAATGTTAAAATGTGTTGCTTTGTTGCTTTGCAGGGCATTACAAACTTTGTACAGTACAAGTTTGGCCATTTACCACAAAAGGAATGGCAGACAATGTATGACCTGGCAAAGATGTTTCTCCATTGTTTCAACCACTGGCGGTTAGAAACGCCAACGGTTAGAAAGGAGCGGTCACAGTTGGACGACGTTTCAACCTATAAGGTCAACTACACACGGTAAGGGTCGATGTCAAGTGTCAAATAGCTATTAGGTGCTTGCCTTCCAAACCTTCACGTTCTTGGTTCAAATCATTGAGGATCCAGTAATATTTTTCAACATAAATTTACATAGCATTTAAATAATTTTCTTGTTCATTGATACAATTGTATTGTTTATCTTTCATATCCGTGGCAAATTTTATTTTATGCTGAACAAACTAAAATAAAAATATATGCAAAAGTAGAGTTGTATTGTCCATTGACAAAAATGTCATAATACATAATTTTGAAATTAATTTATTTTGTAGTAACACATATTATTAACTTGAGCATAACAATTATTTCATTTTAAAAATGTGTACCCTGATTTTTATACTGGATAATGATAAAATAAAAAACCAATAAAAACATTTCTGTGACTACAAGTGTTTCTATCATTTTATTCTGTAACATTATGGGTAAACATTTTTTTTAAATTTCTATTAAATCATGTTTATAATTTTTATGTTAATTCAAAATGAGCAAGTTGATTTCAATAATGATTTTTATGGTATTTTTCATGGGACAATACATCTTTAAATAATAATTAACAGTTTTGTTCATAATTTTATTTCTTCATCAAATAATTTTTAGGTGGTTATGCTACACCCATGTTCCTGCCTTCTGTGATAGCCTGCAAAAGTATGAGACAACTCATATCTTCGGTCGAACACTTCTACGATCAGTATTCACTGTCATGCGACAACAACTCCTAGATAAGTTCCGTGCCGAGAAAGATAAGATGCCCCCGGAAAAGAGGACATTAATAATGACACATTTTCCAAGGTAAGTTGAGGAGATCAAATATGTGCAGATTTTGAATGAACTGTTGAGTGGAACTACCAACAGGCATTCTGCTTTCATCTTTTTTTTTTTAGTACTTAGGTTTTGCGGCTGTAGTTAAGTTAATTTATCTGATTATTAATTTTCATCACAGGCAAATCCAGATGATGTGGACATTTGTACCCCTGCCACAGACCTTTTCCCTCTGAAATTTATTAACTTTAATTTTTTTTTAGATGTATTTATTTATTCATGTCATGCACATTCATAAACAGTTTATTCAAATGCTGCATTTTGAGTGGATATTGAAGGGGGCGATAATTTACCTTGAGGCATGTGTATTTGTAAAATGGTTATCAAGTGCTCTAGCCTGAATACAAAAGTACGTAAATGATTCTTCGTTTTGTGAGCAACGATAAACTACATACAACACGTAATTAGTTATATGTTGTCACTCAATAAATATATATTGTATAATAGAAATTTTGCTCTTTGTTGATAGAACTTGAGTAAAACATTCCTAAGAAAGTATAATACATACTCCAAGTATTGAAATACACGCCATCGTGTTTGGATTCAATATATCGACATTAATTATATCATCATCAGGAATGATTCTTTGGAGGTGAATTATTCATTTAAAACCAGACACCCAAGGCATTTATTCTATTGAGGTTTGTGCCAAGTTTTGGCCTAAACTAGTTTATTCAGGAGGCCTTTATTCAATCATTATTAAGATAGTTTAAATACAGGTTGTTTTTGGGGATTTGTAAAATGTTTTACAAATAGACAATAATACATTTACAATAGAATACTATATTATATAATTATCTCAGATTTTATTTGTTCCTTTGTACATTTAAAATAAAATATATAATGAATTTTTATATAGAAAAATAAATATTGAGGTTCAACAACAGTTGACATGATGTGACACTCTTCAGATGCAAATGCATTGCCTTCGATTTGGTAATTTTTATCTGAAAAGTTTCACACCATGTGTGTAGTACAAAACTAAATAGTTATATAATATCTAATCAAAACTACTGTTGATCTTTGTTTTTTATTATTTACTGTATCTGCTCTGGTTTACCACTGAGCACTCTGCTGATAATATTTGTGATTGGTTTGGTTCAATATGTCGTTTTTGTTGTGTATATATTAAATAAATTATAAATTTGGTACATTAACTAATTCTAATAGTTTTTAGAAAATAATAATTTGTATAGAATAGGTGAAGTAGAAAAACATAATTAAAAAATAGACAAGAATCAACGTTTCAATACATTAAAAATGTTATAGCAAAAAAAGTATACTCGATTCCAAAAATTTTGATTTGTAAAGCATAAAATTTTTGTTTTAAATATTGGGACATCTCCAACATTTATAGATTTCTTGATTTTTTTTCTATCCTAAGTATACATGAATGTGATTTATGTTCAAAAATTTATCACAAAGTCAGGTATACAGTATAGCTCAAGCTATCAAGTCAATACAGAGATATTTTTCAAATGATGATTTATACAATATAAATGCAAAGACATCAGCTTTTGAGTCAGACAGCGGAAAATATGTCCTAAACATTATATTCTACCTGTTTGTTTTCCAACGAAAGCAATAAATCACAAACGATTAAGATATCACTGAGATTTCACTGACTTGAACGTAAAACACCTACATGTCGATAGAATTGATGGAGTAACCATGAATTCTACATGCGGTTATAAATTGTTATAATCTTGAACAGTAAAACTGACTTGGGACAAAAATAAAATACACATTATTACGATCCTTGTATTTTGTTTACTGATTTGACCTTATAACAGCTCACTGCTGTAACTATGAATATACTGTTTACTGTATGATCACATATTATTATGGAGCTGGGATATAGTCTAGGAATTTTATTGGATCTGTGACTAATTCAGCAACATAGAAATTTATATACACAAAATAATTGAATGTAATGATTGGAATATATGAGGCATGCCTTCCCAAATCCAGTGTACATTTTTTTAAACCATGTGTATAGAGGGTGACCCAGCGTATCTTAGAAGATTGGCTGATACCTGGGCCCTCTTATGAATTAAATAATGTGATCCTTTTGTCAGCGAACTCCCTTTTATGGGGCTTAGGGAGTGGAGTTGTCACAGGAATTGAACTAGGACCCTGGGATTAGAGAGCAAGCATCAAACCACTAAGTCCATACGACGCTACTGCTACATTATGTTAAACAGGGTAATTGCCATTAAAATGTGACTGCTTACGGTATACTGTACTTATAGTACTTAGAATCCGTAATGCTGATGCTCATAACTTGGGCATTAGTTAATTGATGTTAGTGAGTGACCCATGACCTATCATGTTAAAGCTCTTAATATGGGGAATTAGGATGTATAAAAAAAAATGTTTTTGGCCATGGATGCTAGCTTTAGGATAACATGCCTCATAATAATAAATTATATTTTTTAAGTACATTATATTTATTAAATAACATCTTCGAAGAATGATTGAACTTATTTTATTAAAGACTGTCAAAGGCAGGTGAAAAAAAAAAATTAAATTTTGTTTTCTTGTTTAGCAAATAGTTTTGCCAAAACATCCCGATAGAGGATAATTAAAAATAAAATATTATTGTTGAATATAAACAGTGTAGTATATGGGATGGTTAAATGCTTTAAATTTATATAATTAGGAGGAAATATACATATCTTATATCTGGAGATTTTAAGGCATAATAAAATTAAGAAAAACTTTAATTTTTTTCTATAATTTCCAGTTTTTCGTGGTGGTGGGTGCGATAATTGGCCAAAAATAAAATTTTGTTTTTACTGTACAGTACTCTAAATTATCAGTATTATTATTATTATTAGTATTATTGGAGGGGGGTGGGTTCACGAAACAAGATATAAAAAAAACCTTGTCTCGGTATACAGAAGTCTGAATAAATTTATAATATGCAATTAGACTCTCAATATCATTTTCTTGCCAAACCCTAAGCAAATTTTTTTGCTTGAAAAATGTAGAGAAGAAATCCCCATCGCAATTATTCCTGTGTTTTAATAGTGAATGATCATTATCAAAAATTAGATGTACTGTACATTAATACTATATGCACATTTCTGACTATATTATTGAAATAGTGTACTTCACTCCCCGACTTGTCAAGAATTTTTATTGTTAATATAAATTTGTGGTTTAAGGTCTGCGTCACCAGTTTACGTGTAATAATATGTTGCTTCTGGGGACTGTTTTTAGCCGAACTGTCATCAGATTGCGTGTAATATGAAGCAAGACTGGGTACTGTTTGTGTTTTAGCTTTGTCATACGTTTGTGTGTAATAATGCTTAGCCTTTGGGACTGTTTCAGTTGTGTCATCAGTTTGTGTGTAACGCTAGAATATGTAGCTGTTGGTGACTGCTGTTTTGTCATCAGTTTATGTGTAATGATGCTACTGGGGACTGCTTTTGCTGATTCTGTTTGTGTGTAATCATATGCAGCTTTTGTGGACTGTTTCAGCTTTGTCATCAGTTATTGTGTAGTAATATGCAGATTCTATGGACACATCCACATCTAGCATTTTGAAGAGAAGGCACTGCAGGCGAAATTTGGAATGTATGGAAAAGAATATTGGCAGTGAAAACACAGAGTATATTGAATTGTGCCCGGTTGGTTTTTGGGAGCATGTTTTGGTGTGCTCACTCGCTTTTTTGGAGCATGTTACTCTGCGTCAATACTACATAGCAGGTTCCCTAATTGTGCCCCCTTTAGAAGTATGTTCTGTTTTTCCCCACGACCATTTTTTGTAGAAAGATGTGCTCTTGTACCTCGATGCCTTTTAAATTCACCACTGGCTTTTTTTCAGACACATTACATTACACCTTTTCAAAAATATCTGTGTTGTACTGCAAACTTTTTATATATTATTACTTAGCCATGTAAACAATATCTTGTGATAAATTCATTTGCAATCATTACGTATAAAGACAATTGTTCAAGTTGTTATTTGTGTATATCAGTGGCAGATTCAAAGGGGGGGGTGGGGCAGCCTACCCAGTCCTCCCCTCCCAAAATTGTTCCAATTTTTTTTAAAAATTATATTCAAATTTTAAGTTTGAGAGTGCAATTTCCGGCTATCTACAGGTGCCATAATCGCAAATTTTCTTACCTCAGCCCTAACCATGCTGGGGGCTGAGGTTTTATATCCTCCATTCCTTAAAGTACCTCCCCGGGCCCCCTCTTTTTTAAATTCCTGGTTCCACCACTGTACATGTTAAGAATGGGGCCTACAGTATATTTATATTGACATGTATGAATGTGTGGAACCTTTTTATAACCATGTATTGGGGTGGAGCTATATTTTGGATAATTAAGATGCTCACCTTCTACTACCACTGTTCTTGGTTCAAATCCTTTAGTATTGAAAAAAATAAATTTACTTCTGAGGCTCTTAATGGAACTCCCAGCACATCACAACTGGCAAGTTTAAATTCACAAATAATTATTGTTAAATTTCTGAAGGCTGGTGCTGTCCCCAAACCACAGAGGCTCTTTAGAGGCCTTTAACCTTAATGGGACTATAAATAATGTTTTCTCGGGGTATTGTGATTTTGTCCACCAAAGTTTTCATAAATCCTAAACACTTGTGCTTCATAACTGTGAGGAAATGTGCATTATAAGTGCATAGTACCAGTTATCAGGATGCCAATAAAACAACAATGAAGAACAAAAACAATGGAAAAGAACTTGTTCTGAATCTTAATTTGATTTTGTTTTTTAGGTTTTTATCTATGTTGGAGTAGGAAAGATTCACCAATCTATTTGATTTTGTTTTCAGATTTTTATCTATGTTGGAGGAGGAAGTTTATGGCAAAGATTCACCAATCTGGGACCCTGACTTCTGTCAATCAACTGACAACTCTCCAGCACTCTCAATGCCAGACCATGGTTAGTAGATGTCATGTAATAACTTTATTGATGAAATGGATCATCCAATAGCATCAGTAATGATACTATGATATAGTATGCTACTAATAATGATGTTAGTGATGATGATAAAATACAAATGCTAATGATAATAGTAAGAATAATGATGATGATGATGATAGTAATTACTGTATTAATAAAATGTTGATGTCAAATGATAAAATAATACTGTAGTACTAATTATAATGATGAGGATCAAGTTGATAAATATAAATTGATGATGGCAATGAGGATAATGATATTGATTATAATGAAGATGATGATAATCAAGATGATGACGATCAATATGAAAATAATGACGGCCACGATGACACCGACGATGTCAAAGACAACCATAATTTGACTTTTTGCCGTAGGCTTTTTAGATACTTATCACTGCTAATACATTACATTGTTCCTGCCAATCCCAACATGCTGCTCATTTGAAGCTGCAGTGGCCATTTCATTGCATATTGAAAGCCATGTGGCTTCTCTGTTTCACCTAGGAGCATTCTTAAACTTTGGTTTCCATACAATCGCTACACGCTATCACCAACAGCGATGTTGATTGGGCGGTCAATCGAGGAGCCTTCCCGATTGCATCGGAGACTGCTACACAGTACAACGATTGCATAGAAAACACTAGCGACAGTGTAGCGATTTTAAGGACACCAGACTGAACAAAACTTAATAGTGCATGATCTGTATGTTAATTTTTAGGGTCATCAGGGGACACCGATAGTCTTTGCTCAGAGAATCCAGCCAGTGCTACCACAGCAACTACAGAGGACTCTCCAAGTAGTGAATTGAAACAAGAAAATGCCGTGGCAACGGGTGGCGAAATGAAAAGGAGGGCAAAGGAAAAGGCCGATTTAGAAATATCTGGAGGTAATAATACTGTAACTCTAATTTGAAATTCTAGGATGTAAATTTAAATTTCTCATTTTTCTGTAGAAGCGGTTTGCACAGCAGTTGTGGCTCTGCCTCTCATGCTTGAGTTCAGAGTTTTGAAAACCTTGTGCAAGTCGTTTGTGTCCTTGGAGAAGACAATTTATATAAGTATAAGTGGATACCCGGTATAATACGAAGCGCTGATTCTATCTGCCAGCGGAATGGTGTTCCTCCCAGTGATCTGAGGGTATGTCCAAAGGTGTTTGTCCAATGGACAGGGAGTACTAATAATGTAAAGTGCATAGAAGCAGTTTATTGCAATGTATTACATGAAGTATACAGTATGTTATTACAATATTGTCCTAAATTATATAGTACCACCATTTGTTCTTATAACAAACACATGCAGTATGTTTGATTGAACAGAAATATATAAATGTTTAAACTTATATCAATTAAATACACAGATGTTAACATGGATGCAATAGATTTCAACTATGAAATAGTGGTAAAGTTTAAAAAATACGGCCGTGTTAATCTTCCCTGAACATAAAATGTTCTATTAATACTGCAATATACAACCAGTCAATACATTTGAATTAGCATACTATCAATCATTAACTACAACTATCTATCTAGTACCACCATTTGTTCTTATAACAAACACATGCTATATGTTTGATTGAACAGAAATATATAAATGTTTGAACTTATATCAATTAAATACACAAAAACACAGATGTTAACATGGATGCAATAGAGTTTAACTATGAAATAGTGGTAAAGTTAAAAAAATACAGCCGTGTTAATCTTCCCTGAACATACAATGTTGTATTGATATTGTAATATACAACTAGTCAATACATTTGCATTAGCATACTATCAACCATTAACTACAAATATATATCTACCATAATTATGCAATAAACAAAAGATATGATTGTATTTAGAACTAATAATGTTATTGGTATGTCTGTGGTATGTGAAAAATGGGGTAAAAACTCCAAATAAGTAATCCAAAAATATTACCTGTAATAAAATAAGCTGATTGTGAGCAATGATTTTGTTGGTTCTCTATAGATAAGAAAAGAAGGGTTGCCGAGGAGAGTGATAGCATTGAAGATGTAAAAAGACAACGTCTTGCCACTGACATCCCAATGGAACTCGTCACAGAGGTCCTGTCAACAATTACTGATCCTGCTGCCATGGTTGGTCCAGAGGTACGCACCTGCTGATTCAAAATGCTTCTAATGTGTTAAATGTTCATTCTATCATGTGTTTATTTCTATAAAGGACATTTATATTCAGTATTTTGTCTTCAACTGAATTCAATCCAGTAGGAATGAAAAAGTATCGTGTCATATATGTGTGTGGGTTTTTGTGCGTGTATTAAAGTGTGTTTGTTATTCTAAGGTTTTAAAGAAGCAAACGGCACACATGTTTATGCTACTTATTAGTGCTGGGTATAACATTAATTCCTATTGTAATTTTCGTTTTTTAAGAATAGTTAAGCCACAAATTATAAAACAACAAATAACAGTAGGCTGTAATTTGATTTGCTGGCATCGGTGAAGTGCAGATTTTGGAGGTCAAGAATTTAGTCAAATGTACATTTAGTTAGAAGAGATGGAGACTTTTGAAATGGACATCCTCTCTTAAACAAGCTTAACTGTTGCTATGTTTTTTACAAGTGTTTGTTTCTTAACTATTTGAATAATAATATATTAATATTTAATATATTCTTTTACAGGACAATTTGTTTTCCGCCCATGCATCCCGAGATGAGGCAGCAAGGCTGGAGGAAAAACGTGGTGTGATTGAGTTTCACGTGATTGGCAACTCATTAAGTCATAGGCCGTCAAAACAGACAATGATGTGGCTTATTGGCCTGCAGAATGTCTTCTCTCACCAATTACCCAGAATGCCAAAGGAATATATAACAAGACTTGTATTTGATCCGTAAGTTTTGCACTGACATTGGTGACATAAAATGACATTTTAGTTGATCATTCTTCATGTAATCTTTATTTATCTGTTCAACAGGCTAATTATTAAGGGGCTCTCTACCACTTTGGAATGAATAAGAAAAGCATCAGACAAGAAATATCATACAAAATTTGTGTGTACATAGCCAAGTAAACATACATCTTCACACTTAATCAGCATGCATTAAGCTCCTACATATCAGAAACAATGTGTGATTGGATCATTTGATGGTTGTGGTGGTGGGTCAGATTGCTACACTGATTAACAACTGTGTATACACTCAATATATGTTGTTTAAATCATGGTATCTTAAAGTTAAGGTGTAGTATTCAACTCATCCTTACGCATTGTCAGGCTTTGTGGTTTAGTAATTGCATCAAATGTGAGCTGTCGTATCATGTGTCTAGATGAATTAAATGCTGGATGCTTGAAGGAGAGACATTGTCCAGCGTGCAGAAAAACAAAAAGTAAATATTCATAATTAATTCCCTGTTTTGAGACGACTTTGGGACCTGAAAATTTAGGGTGTTTTCAGGGTTTGGCCTCCCAATTAGAGGGCTAGCTTTGTGGTTAAAAGATTGATGATTTTTACTTGGTTCTTTAAAAAAGCTGCCTCAAATTAGAGGGGGCACTGTATTTGATGTCTCAAGTTTTCAAAATTTAACTAAATCTATATGTGTAGGAAGCACAAGACATTGGCGTTGGTAAAAGACAAGCGTGTGATTGGTGGAATTTGTTTCCGAATGTTTCCGTCACAGGGTTTCACCGAGATTGTGTTTTGTGCTGTGACGTCTAATGAACAAGTCAAGGTAAGCTAAAGTTTTCCATTTGAATAATAAAATCTATCTGTATCTCTGTTAATATTGTATATTTTTTTCTTTTGCTTATACCACCTAACCATCTCCTCTTGTAAATCAGAGTAACTGTTAGAGTGAATTTAATCATGTATAGGGAAATACACTTTTTTTTTTATTGATTTTTATTATTTTTCACATTATCTGGTAAAGGTTGTGATGCTGAATTGAGTATGGACGTGGTTTGTGACTACCTAGCCTATTGTAGCTATGGGTTCACATCATTCCACAATGACGGGCTGAAATGTACTATAGCATCGGGGTAACCCCTACTCTTCTGAAAGATGCAACAGGTGTGCACATGACCACATTTGTACACTGAACCTTCATTTTAGGTCCTTATCCGAGATGACTTGGTTCTACTGACTGAACACTGGGCAAGGAGCAGTTGGAACCAGCGCCAATTTTAAGGCTGTAGTTAGAGGTACCCTGTCTTACCGCTCGGCCACTCGACTTGCCCCAATTCAACTGCAACTAACTTGCAGATTTCAGGATGGAATGATGTTCCATAAAAATAAGTCTCTTTCTAAAATGAGTCTCTTTATGAGTCTTGCTGCAACAGTGTTTTGAACCCCTGACCCTTGGATTGAAAGGCCAACATCTTAATCACCAAGCTATTCAACTTTATTCTACTGTAATTTTGTACAGAATTAGAGGAATCTTACAGCCTCTGGCATCCATTGCTTACTAACACAAAAGCCAAATATCAGTAAACAGACGAATGAGTATTAAAGTTTTATTGTTGCCAGAATATAATTTTTATATTTTATTTTTCAGGGATATGGAACACACCTTATGAATCACCTGAAGGACTACCACATCAAGCACGGCATCTACAACTTCCTCACGTTTGCAGATGAGTACGCTATTGGCTACTTCAAAAAACAGGTAGCGCCCTCTACTGTTAAGCATTTGAAAATTATTCTAGCTCTTCAAGATAGTAATCATTAATAATGAATATTTGTTGTTTTTTTAGGGTTTTTCAAAAGACATTAAAATGGCTAAAGCTGCATACATTGGCTATATCAAGGACTATGAGGGCGCTACACTAATGGGATGTCAACTCAATCCCAGGATTCCTCACACGGAATTCTCAAAGATTATCAGGAAACAGAAAGAGGTAGACTAATATTTAAATTGTTTGTTTTTTTTATTTTTCATTATTTAATCATCTAATTTTTGTCTTTTATGGGTAAATTTTATATATTAATTACTATTACTATTTTCAATGGCATTTGTTTGAATATTTAATATACATGATTTGCTAGTGTTGTACATGTTTATTTACCTCATGCTCTGAAGTGAAATCATGGTGAAATAATTTAGGTAGCAGACATGTTTAGTCTAAATATAGAGAAATAAATAAATGCCCTTTGCAGACATAACAACAAGCCTTTGCTCATGCTATGTGCTTAGATGAATGTGATTTTAATATATGTTTTAAAGATTGTGAAGAAATTAATCGAAAAGAAGCAGGGAGAGTTACGGAAAGTTTACCCCGGGCTTACTTGCTTCAAAGAAGGAGTTAGAAGCATTCCAATTGAGTCAATCCCAGGAATTCGTAAGTGAATCGCCTCCTTATGTTTTGTCTGTTATGAGCAAAACAAAATTCAATTCCATTCTTTAATTGCTAAGTTACTAACTTACAATTACAAATTTACAATTTTTACCAATCATTTATATATTTACAACAAATGTATAATAAGTGCTTACGTAACTGAGAGACTGATGTTCTTTTCAAAGTATTGCAAAATATTTTCTGGTTGCTGGGTCCGTACTTTTTATTCTCAATTGGAAACTCACTTTTTTTGTTCTCTTTGATTCCCTATTTTGCCGTTCCTTGCTAGCTAGCTTTTTTCTAGTTCTATTAGGATTTGAGGCGCTAAGTCTTGAGATAGCTGAGACTCAACTGGTGCTGGATAAGGTACATTTTGATAGATCCCTGGTCAGTGACGAGGGAGTATCCCCATACTGCGGTCTGTGTGCTGGCTTGAAGTTATTCTTTTACTAGTTTTTCCACTTACATCTGTTCACTTGTTTTTCGTGCATATAGTTCTAATAAACACATATTAATAATATTTGAAACCTAATCTCCCTAGTAGATAAGATGCAATATTATAGAAAGCCACATCCGAATGATTATCCTTACTTCAAGACTCTGGAGGATATTCATAAGCATCCCCTTAATTGTTCTGTGATTTAGCTTGCCACAAAAGATTTCCAATGTGATGCAGATAAATAAATAACTTATGTAATTGGAAAATTGTTTACAAATAATAGACAATATCTGATTGTATTGTTTCACAAAAGTAATTTTATTATTTTTTATTTAGAAAGTCAATGTGATGAGGCTTTTGTATTAAAATAATATAGTGTACTTGAATTCTTGTTACACTACAGCTATGACACATTATTTCCTTTATCTCCCACTGGAAGATTTCTGTAAGTCATCGTGTAAGTAATTTATTTGATCATGGGGTCTTGGGAATAGTTATATTTCCTCTCATTTTCTGACAAAAGTGGCCGAAATATTCACATCAATAAATTTTAGTGTTTCTAAAGTCAACATCCTACGTATTTGAGTTTCATTACTGTTACGCTATATTATATTCCATGTGGACACATCTTCATATGTAACCTTTCAATCTGTTATATGGACTTCAGAATGTGATCAATCAATGATATCTTTAAAGTATTAAATGTAAACAAAAAGAGGAGATTATTGAATATTCTGAGAAATGGATGCACATGAAGTTTTAGAAGCACAGACTACTGTATGTATACGATCTTAATAAATATCAGCAAGAGCAACATAGCTCAGTTGGCTATAAGCTTGTGGTAGTCACTGTGTGTGTTAAACCATGGAGATCCATTGTTAGATTCAGATTTCTGTATTGTGTCCAAAAGGAAATTACAGTAAAGTGCAGAAATACATCGCAGAAAAACACTAAAACCCAACAATTAAATAATAGTAATAAAATGTTTTTGTAAGTACTTAGCACTATTCATTAAGTTTAAATTTTAAAATTTAATTCCATCTGCTTGCTGCCTTGTGTTTCTGCTTGAGGGCTAAAATGTAGGTATAAAAAAAAAGACGCACCAAAGAGACATGCTATGTTTAGTATGGCCTATGTGCATGTTAAAGAATGCAGTCCCATCTTTGGAAAAAAGCAAAGGATTGTCTCCCTGTGTGCTGCCCATTTTCACCATCAGAAGGAACCCACTGGAAATAGGTCTTCAGACTTTTGTGTGTTTTTGTATCTTTGTGATCTCTTTCTTGTTTCCTCCAGTGAACTGTCTTTGTTTTTCCTCACCTGTTTTTTTTTTTTTTTAATAGGCTAGTTAGATGCCAAAACCATTCACCTGTGAATCATGATCTTGCCAGAAAATGGTGTAATGGTGTTGGTTTTGTATGTTAGTCTGTTTTTGTAGTTTCCTATTTTTGGTTAATATTAGGATAATCTGTTCTCCTTTTCCTCTAATCTTTGCATCTTTATTCTGCTTTTTCATTACTTTTTCTTTGCCTTTTGTTTACTTGGACCTTGTTTGTTTGTGCCTTATAAATCTACCTATTATTATTAGCTTTGGTGTTGACAGTCAATAATTCCAATCCAATTAATGTATAAATTGTGTTATTCAGGGGAAGCAGGGTGGAAGCCACCCAAAGAGAAGAGTAAGGTATCCATGATGACCGAGGATCAGGTGTATGCATTATACAAGGCAATTATGACTTCAGTAAAGGTGAGTGCTGTATATATTATGAGCTGTGATGATAATAATGATACTAATAAAATTGTAATGAATTACAGTAGAGTAAATCCAGAATGCCATTAAAAAATGTTTGACTTAAATGAAATTAGACTTACAGATTGTTAATTAATGGAAATCACAACAATTTGGCATGTCAAATAAGTTCGACATAGAAATTATGTGAGTTAGGCAAAGTTGACTTTAGGCAAGTTAACTGTATAATGCAAAATCACCACTGTCAATCTCATTATCATAATTATATTCATCATCATAAACTCTATTGTTGTCGTCACCACTACCATCATCGTCATTATATATATTTATATGTATACTATTAGTATAGATGCATATCATACTCTAGTGTAAATTATACAAAGGTTAGATTGAAAAAAATCTTGAGCGCCTACAATTGTAGTGCTAGGTGCAAAAACACTAGCCCAGAATTCATCGCGGGTTTGTTTTGACCTACTGCACACGAAAAAGGCCAAGTAAACTATGCACTAATTAAAAAATTAAGATATGAAAATAACATCAAGAGTTACATTGATGATGTCACGATTGACTTATAAATATAATTATGAATCATTTTATCCACTTAAGTTACCACTCTATTTTTATTTAGAGTCACACCAGCTCGTGGCCTTTTCTGAAACCGGTTGAGAAGGCAGCGGCCCCTGACTACTATGACCATATTAAGTATCCAATGGGTAAGTACTGTAATGCACAAATATGTTCATGATACCACCCCATCATGACCATATATAGGCACATCACGACTACCGTATATATGGGCATACAACAATTTTTTGTCAAAGAAAATTTGATAAAGATGATAGATAAATGTAGTCAATATAATCCAAATCAAAATCGTTCAAGAAGTTGTGAGTTTAGACCCATGTTGATCAAATTGCTTGGGAAATAGATATTTAACCGATATATCTGTATTTGTAGATTTGTATATATCTATACCATTAATTTATGTATTTCTTCCCATAAATGTAGATATTTAATTCATTCCATCATTCTAAATCAAGTACAATTTATTATTCTAATAAAACATTTCACTGAAAATAAATATCAATTTCAGATTTAAAGACAATGCATGAGCGAGTAAAGAACCGATATTATTCCTCACCAAAACTTTTCATTGCGGACATGCAACGCATCTTCAGCAACTGCCGGGCTTATAACGCAGTGGATACAGAGTATGTTAGGTGTGCAAACACGCTGGAACGATTCTTCTTCAATAAACTAAAGGAGCATAGTTTAGTTGAAAAGTGAACGCTAAATCATATTGCCTCCAATTCATCTACCAGAACACATAATTAGCAATCCAACTAGTTTTCATCTGTTTATGTGAGCCTGTGAAAATGTAAGCTAGCCATCTGTACATTATCTGATTTGCTGGATGTATATTATACATTTCACATGAAGATAAGCGTGTGAAGACTCTACAGCATGGAGAAAAGTATAAGGAAGTGTGCGTTGCTAATATTTAAGATCAAGGTTGATATCATCATGAGTTAAAACTTTTTGTTGTCATGCAGTTGAGTTTTTCCCTTTCTGTTAAAGGGTGCCACCAAGTATACATGTTACCACTTGCACATAATAAATCAAAGTTTTGTAAGTTGCAACATTTATGGTGCAGTACATTTCTGACAGCGATATACGGTGTTTGTGCGGTGCCACTAGTGTTGTAATATACAAATCCAAAAGAATATCATATCTGCGAGTATACTCAACCCTCATTCATGTTCTTTAGCAGTGAACATGTTCAAAAGTAACCATCTTCACAAGTGTGAGGCATCTTGAGAAAATGAACCTTGTACACCAGGTCAATTTGATATATTCAAGAAAATTATCTAATCAATATTTTTGATAAGATTAATACGTATGTTTTATGATAGCAAATGTTCTGATTTTAATTACAAAAGTTAAAGGTGTTTTTGAGGCACATTTTGAATAGCTGTTTTTCAGAATTGGTAGGAAAACGAACACAAAAATTTTTAGTTGTTTATTTTTAGACACTATTTTCTCTAAAGTACGTTTTCAGACATCTGAATTTGAAAATGATCTTACTCCAGTTTTACTCCACCCAGGAACCTGTCTAAATATATCAATAAATCATTTTTTATATGTTGTACAAATGGACTCATTTTGTCACGACACCTCACAAATATAAATTATATAAGTATAACAAATATGATTTTTATCACTTTTATTATATCGAAGAAATGTTTAAAAAGCTTGAATTAAAAAATGAAGAAGTGTATTTGATATAAAAATATGTTAACTGAACACATGCAGTTTTTTTACAGGGAAATGACAAATGTGAAAATTGTATAAATGTTCCCCAACTCGATATAATTATATGCTGTTTGTAGATAAAGCTGTTTATACTAAAAAAGAAAAAGAAAAAAAAAAATTTTGTATCATGTTTGTTATGTTTGTGATGATTCATCCTAGTTATTTGAATTATAATGGTTGATACATGAATTATAAACATTTTATTTTGTTAAAGGATTCCAGAAACAGAACAATAAATGAAAAAAATGGGGGTCTCAAATTAAAAATTTTTCCTCCATTATATTGGATAAATGTAGAAACGTAATGTACAGTTTGCCCTCCAATTCGAGACTCCTTTAATTCGAGACCACTTTTGGAAAGTACCAACTAACCATCTTCAATCGTCAAACACAAAGCAAATCCTCTAATTGGCGACCGAACATTTAATATTGAATGAGTATGTGAAAGTGTCAGTTTAACACACTCGCCTCACTTAACAAGTGTTAATTAGAAATCTTCACAGAATCACCACTTCACCTATCCATCCCCAAATGTTACTCGCTCATTTTGCAAAGTGCTTACCTATCTATACCAGGCTGGGCCCACCCATTGCTACCGCCGTACCTCCGCCTATCATCTAATTATCATGAATATTCATATATTTTTTGATAAAAATGATCAGGAAAGATAACTTACGACCTTTAAGCTAAATATTGTTTGAAGGTATGCATGGCGATGTAACAATATGCAGATAGTTATGAAAAGAACTTTTTTTTCAAGTTGAAAATGTCTTGAATGAGTTGCTTCAATTTTCATCAGGTATGTGTACCACATTCGGACAATCGATCTACTATGTGTTAATCGCGTATTGACGTACAATAAATAGTAGTGGTGGACCGTAGGGTAAATTGAAGAGTATTCTCCCTATAAAATACTCCCCCCCCCCCCAAAATCATGCTCAGGTAGTTAAGAATAAAACATCTCAAATTAATTTGCCTTCCCACCCCCAAATCAACTCCCCTTCCATTTCAAGACTCCTATCTACATACGCCACAGATGCTAGTACCTGCTAGTAGGAAAAGTTTGTTAGTCTATAATGAAAAATTATAATGTATGTTCTTTTTATACTGGCATGTTTGTAGTTTCTTCTCTTCAAAAGAATTCCTATTCATGTAAGTTTAACAATTTTCAATTTAAATAGTACATGTTTCGTCTATACGGGTGATGTATGCAAATTTATTTTAACTCTAATCATTGAGTTTATGGAATGTCTCGCAATACAAATTTCCAGAAGATGCGCACATACTCTTGGAAGTAGTGTGCTTCCATTCCAGTGTTAAATTGGCTATTCAAACGCCACCACAGATAGTATTAAGCGTTATGCACATTTTTTTCCCGTAGGTAAGTTTGGTAAATCATTAATTATTAACTCTTCTTATAGACCTTTGAACTCCCATTGACTCACTGAATACAGGTATTGTACGCGATTGGCTGAAATTAAAAACCAGCCATGCGGAAATTTTAAGCAGCTGAGCATACGATGCGATAGACCCGGGTTTGACTTACCCCAGCTACTAAAGTAGGCCAAATATTGAAAAAAAAAACTTTGCTATTCCAATGAACTGTTGCAATTTACTCGAAAAATCAAGGTTTGTATAGAAGATTGTGGCTAGGAAACTAAATAAAACGGAAAAACTCTACAAATTTAGTTTCAGACAGGGTATGCACTGCATACCTTGCTTGCCTTGACGTTCTGCCACTGACAATAAACAACTTTTATTACATATTTATTTATTATTAATATGAACTATTATTGTTACTTATATTGTTTCTATTATTTCACATTTATTTGTTGTTGTTTAAAATACTCCCCCCCCCCCCAAAATCATGCTCAGGTAGTTAAGAATAAAACATCTCAAATTAATTTGCCTTCCCACCCCCAAATCAACTCCCCTTCCATTTCAAGACTCCTGTCTACATACGCCACAGATGCTAGTGCCTGCTAGTAGGAAAAGTTTGTTAGTCTATAATGAAAAATTATAATGTACGTTCTTTTTATACCGGCATGGTTGCAGTTTCTTCGCTTCAAAAGAATTCCTATTCATGTAAGTTTAACAATTTTCAATTTAAATAGTACAAGTTTCGTCTATACGGGTGATGTATGCAAATTTATTTTAACTCTAATCATTGAGTTTATGGAATGTCTCGCAATACAAATTTCCAGAAGATGCGCACATACTCTTGGAAGTAGTGTGCTTCCATTCCAGTGTTAAATTGGCTATTCAAACGCCACCACAGATTGCATACTGTATTAAGCGTTATGCACATTTTTTTCCCGTAGGTAAGTTTATGGTAAATCATGAATTATTCACAACTCTTCTTATAGACCCTCCAACTCCCATTGACTCACTGAATACTGTACGCGATTGGCTGAAATTGAAAACCAGCCGTGGGGAAATTCTAAGCAGCTGAGCATACGGTGTGACTTACCCCAGCTACTAAAGTAAGCCAAATATTGAAAAAAAAACTTTGCTATTCCAATGAACCGTTGCAATTTACTCGAAAAATCAAGGTTTGTATAGAAGATTGTGGCTAGGAAACTAATTAAAATGGAAAAACTCTACAAATTTAGTTTCAGACAGGGTATACACTGCATACCTTGCTTGCCTTGACGTTCTGCCACTGACAATAAACAACTTTTATTACATATTTATTTATTATTAATATGAACTATTATTGTTACTTATATTGTTTCTATTATTTCACATTTATTTGTTGTTTTTGTTCCCTTTAATCTGATTTATATTTTCATAATCCATAACCTTTTTTTTTTATTAATATACTGTATTAAAAAAATGTATATATATAATTAACTGATAAACTACTTTTAACAGGCCTAAAATAATACTGTAATAAATAATAATTCGCAAAAGTAGTAATAGTAGTAATAATAATAAAATAATAATATTAATAACAACATATTTAATGCAGTACTAATTAGTAACATTAGTATGCCTCCAATAAAATTGAAAGTGATGAAGATAATAACAATATTGACCACGATAAGAACAATAAGAACAATTATAGCATAAGAATACAGTGATAATGATAATAACAATAATAATAATCAGAGTAATCATAATATTAATGATAAATCGAATAGTAGGCCCTACTAATAAAAATTAAAAATAACAATACAGAAATAATGTTAATAATAATAAATAACAACCAACAACAACAACAACGATCACATGGTTTTATAGAGAACTTTCCCAAATACCAGTAAAATACTGTACTGTATCTTATTTAATTATTTTTGTTTCTTTTGTAATTGTTAAATCATTCTTATGTGTGCCGCTGATCAATGTTCAATAAAGTTCATTTCAGGGCCTTAGTATTCGTTTTCACCAAATCCAACCAATGATGTCAAGCTCTAGATGGTTACACAAAGAATAGAGAATCATGGCTGTCTCTCGAAATTAATTGAAGTCAGCCAGGAGCTTGTGGGGAGAGATATAACTATAATACAAGCATCATATTTCGATTCATTTAATTATCTTATTTCCATCGTCCTTTGTGCCACCTTGTGCTTATTTAATTAACAGTAGAATAGGCCTACCGCAATGTTTGCGTTTGACCATATGCTGCAGTTGGCCATCTGTATCTGCATTGTTTAATTCTGACCAAATAGAAAATTATCTCTAATGTTAATACATCACACTTTAGAGTGTGCCGCTTTGAGGTGTACATTCTTTCAGTTGGAAGAAGACAAATTAGGAGAGATACAACTAATATGAGACATCTCCACATCCTTACTATGTGGGAGGTGTCTTACAGCGACTACATCTGAGGTGTAAGTATTCTAACTGTTGGTCAGAATGTGCATATCAACCAGATAAGTTACAGGATAAGTAGATATCAATGGATCGAATGTTTAAGGTACGTTTAAAAAAAAACGATAATATAGAAGTAGGTTTTTAAATTTAGTTTATATTTAATTAAAACCCACTCGGACTTCCTCCGGTCCCGATGGGATTAATAAATTGTGTTTTCTTTTTAATTCTTGTTCAGATTACTCTTCCTGTGATGTTGTTTATTCATGCATTTTCAACCTTGTTGTTTCTATATGTATAAACTATAATTTAATTTAATTTTGTACAATCAATAATGTAGACACCAATTACAGGATGAAAATATAGAATATAAAAACTTAATGTAATCAATTAAAAACATAACATTATAAATAGGCCTACATAATAAATTATTTAATTAATTCATATGTAATAAAAAAAAAAGTTTAATGGAAAGTATCATAATTAATTTAATTTTCACAAATACAATTACTATAAAGTGATGAAATTCTACGAAAAATACCGTTTCTACAAACAAACAAAATGCTCATTTAGCCAGATCGAGTGTTTATCTGTTATATTTAAAATTGTTCATATGATGTTTTTGATTATTGATTATTTCTTTTTCAGATATTTTTTCTGGTTTGTATAATTGCTGTACTGTTTCATGAAATAACATGGATTCTAAATTGCAATGCAATTCATAAAAGAATAAAAGGCAGCAATACTCAACATGAAGTATTGCAAAGGTAAGTATGCCTACATTGACTTTTCTGATATCTATTTAACTCTAGAACTTATATTTAGGCCTTAGTCATATTTTGCATCCAATTGTTCACCTAGTGGTATGCCGCCAACATATTATTTCTATCCCACTTAGATACTTAAAGTTTTCAATATGTAAATAAAAACATATTTTTTAGCCAAATGTGAAAAAGTTGCTGCACTTTTCCACGGAACATATTATTGTATATATTTTATTACGAGGCTTCATGTTTCATAGCCAAACGGGGTTTAGCATAGCCTATTTACGATGTTTCCTGTTAGAATTTTTCTGAAAGATGTCCAAATAAGCGTATGGTCCGATAAGCCTAAAGCTGAGTTTTTGTTTATTATAGATGTCTTGCTTATTTATTTACCGTTTCTTATATTAAACCAAATTGATACTTTGTTTTAAATTTTTATATTGAATTGTTTATCTTTCTTTATTATTGGAAGATTGAATGCCTGTGAAAGCTTGTGTTCTTTTTTTAAGGTGCTACTTTTACTATTGTTTATTCATTAACACAAATTGCTTTTACATAACTGTATTAGGAATATGGTAACACAGCCCGTAAGCCTACGACGTTGCACTCCGAGGAAAAACATCGTGTTTGTGAAAACTCACAAAACAGGCGGAACAACGCTAGCCCGAATAATTGAACAATATGCTTTCGACAACAAACTAAATGTGGTTATTAAAAAAGGAGAATACAAAAATTTTCACTTTGCAAATGTGAATTTTGATTTTAATTCCAAGAAGTACTTCGTACCCCCGATGGGCGTCAAACAAGGAGATTATAAAAATTATAAGTACAATGTTTTTGCGCTACATGCTCTATATAATAGGCCGGTTTATGACTCGTTTATGGAAAATGGCTCGATTTATGTGACTTTATTACGAGACCCGGTCTCTCAGTTCGAATCTGCTTTTGATTTTTTTAATGTTGGGGCAGCCGCTATAAGAGACAGTTCGTTAAATAAAACACAGAGATTACAGGTTTTCTTTAAAGATCCACTTAAATATTGGACTCCACTGAAAAGATCTCAGCGCTTAATTTCTCGTAATAGTCAGATTTGGGATTTGGGCGTTGATCCTGCGAAATGTCCAAATAGTTTTGTTGTTGATTATACGATTAAACGATTGGATAATGAACTTGATCTAGTAATGATAACAGAATATTTTGACGAATCATTGTTATTACTGAAGAAAAAGCTTTGTTGGGAATTTAAAGACATTTTGTATTTGCCTCGAAACGTGAGAAGTTCGCGCGCTACGTTAAATGTGAACATTCGTAAAAACATATCAAAGTGGAATTGGATAGACACGAAAATATACTCTCACTTTCTCGGGCGTTTACATAAACTTATAAAGGACTATGGTCCAAGATTTGAAGACGACTTATCTGCGTTCCGTAACATGACGTCATTTGTATATAAAACATGTGTTGCTAATGAAAAAGTGCAAACTTTCCGTAAGAGGAAAAAGATTGCTTTCGACATGGTTCGTGGTAATGTCACCGGCCATGGCGGAATTTGCAGACGTGTTGGTAAATTAGACGAATGCAACTTTGGTAATGGTTACATTTTGTTGCTTGATTTATCTTACATATGTGAGAGTGTTACCTCCAGCATTACGGATTTGAATCCTCACCTCAAGAATATGATGAAGCGAAATACAAATAGAACTGTACGCGGTGGAGGTAGTGGTGGTGGTGATGATGAGGAACTTGGTGAATAAGCCTAAGATGCCTGTCTTTCAATGCCACTTATATACAAGCTCACTTAAAGTAAAGTACATATCTTATGTAGCAAATCGGTGGTTCACATAACATGCCGGGTAGTGTTGAGAAAAAAAAAGAAAAGCAATGCACAAGATGAAATTTACAATATGAAACATGGTGTGTGTTCTTGCGAACTACTGTTTTTTTTTTTTTTTTTTTTTTTGGTTTGTTTGTTTTTTAATTATAATGTTTTTAGAACGATAATAAGAATTTTATATATCGTTTGATATCAGAAATGCATTTATATAATAATGGAAAATGAACGTAAGAACTAACTATTGACATTAAGACACAATGTTCAGTGGAAATGGCTGAATTGCTGATGATACAAATATTAAAATGTGGGTTGACATTTAAAATGAAATTGGTTTAAAATACAATCAGTATATCTCTTACTACCGTACATAATAATAACATCAGAGTAAAATAACATTTAAGGATGGAAGACTACTTGAAAAATTATTTTTATAGGAGTGCAGTAGTTCGTCTGAGATAGACCTTAGTGTTGTCCCGATACCACGGAAATGAGGAAGGTATTAGACTATACATTTTATTTTGACTAAGGAATGATTGTATAAATGAATAAGTACGAAAATAATGATTTTTAAACATATTTTTAATGAACGCAGTCAAAAGCTACGGACAACATGCCACTGCAATCGCCACTAGGGCTAATAATTAATGAGTTATGTTTATAGGCCTACACAAAATGTATACGGTGGCCATAAGATGCCATTTTGGTCTACCTTCCTTCAATTAAAGACCACTTTTGGGAGCGGGATTTGCATGGTCTTTGGTAGCTTTGGTCTCTTGATAGAATAATAAGAATAAGGCTAAGGGACCACAGAAAATGGTCTTTAATTGCAGGTGGTCTTTAATTGGAGGGTTCTTTAATTTGAGGGAGACCTGTATTCAGTTTTCGAAACTTATCATTATTTAATTAGATTATACAGACCCGTAGGTAGGATTTTCGATGGGGAGGTTTTGCAACCGAAGTGGACCTTACAATGGGCGACTGCCTAGGGATCCCCGCGAGACTGAGGCGAATCTTCTGAAAGCTCTGACAAATTAGCATTTTTGATGTCCTCTTTTAATGGATTTCTAAAATCCATAATTTGTAATATCCTATTTAAATTTTCATTCATTTGAGTATTGTCTAGGGACCTACAGTAAAGCAGGAGAAATAGAAGGTGGGGTGAAGGGCGCAAAATATTTTTGTGTTTTTAATTCTAATTTCGTCGGAATTGATGAAAACTCCCTAAAATGTGCAATTTATAGAGGAAATTGGCCTACCGTAACAAGAAATGCGCGCAAAGAATTTGAGAATTTTAGGCACTTTCAGAGGATGCATTTGTCAAGGGGTTGGGAAAGATTTTCCAAAGATGGATATTTTCCCCTTGTTGGAATTGATCAAAACTCCCTAAAATGTGCAATTTTTAGAGGAAATTGGCCCATGTTAACAAGAAATGCGCGCGAAATTTGAGGTTTTTAGGCTCTTTCAGGGGATGAAAAAGGCATTTATAAAGGGGTGTGGAAGATTTTTCAAAGATAGATATTTTCCCCTTGTCCCCCAGTGGTTACGCCATCGGGCAGCATAGATGAAAGGAGTTATGACAGTTTTTGAAATGGAGAAGGGGTTGCAGGGTGTTGTGAGTCTGGTATTTATGATATCTTACTTCTTATTCTTGTCTTTATTTTTCTCTTCTCTTTTTCTTTCCTTTTCTTTTTCCTTTCTTTCTCTTTCCCTTCCTCTCCCCTCTTTCTTTTCTCTTAATTACCCAGCCCGGTACGACGGTTTGGTCAGCCCGGTAAAAACCGTCAGGGGAGGGGCAGTCCCCCCCGCGCCTGTTACGACACTGGCTAACACGCCAATCATCCCCCCCCCCAATGAAAAATACTTTTCTACGCCACTGTTCAAATGGGTAGCACAGTTTTTCAAAATAGGTATCGTAGTTTTTCAATTGGGTAGCGCAGTTTTTCAAATGGGTAGCGCAGTTTTTCAAATGAGTTTTTCAAAATTCAATTTTTCAGTGGCGCCGAGAGGCCGGGGCTTACGGGACAAGTGCCCAGGTGCCCGGGCCCAACAGGGGCCCAGTCTGCTAGTCTATTTTTTTTACTATTTAAAAAAAGTCTTATTTCCTTCACGATTAAACTAACCAGGGATATTTTTGCTTTAATATAACTAAATAGACTATCCATAATATCGTAGAACGTCGAAGGAAAACATCTTGTCATCTTCAGACAGTTGTCTCTCCCTTGTTGGGGCCGGGCGGCAAATCTGCCCCGGACCCTATGGTCGTTCTGGGCGGCCCTGAATGTGTAGCGCAGTCTTGTAAATGGATAGCACAGTCTTACAAATGGGTAGCAGGGGCGGATCCAGAAGTTTTGTTTAGGGGGGGGGGGGTATAGGTATATGTGTAAAGGGCCTCCAAGTGCCTGCGGAGGCTAGGTTTGGGAGG
Organism: Anneissia japonica; assembly: GCF_011630105.1. Classification (NCBI taxonomy): domain Eukaryota; kingdom Metazoa; phylum Echinodermata; class Crinoidea; order Comatulida; family Comatulidae; genus Anneissia; species Anneissia japonica. Next base: position 556,415 of record NW_022725334.1, read on the forward strand.
AGG